>NW_005841834.1:1568104-1572400 GCF_000455745.1 Alligator sinensis | reverse complement strand
GCAGGAAGGGAGTCAAGCCTTTCATACTGGAGCAATTGCATTGACAGTAGCTTTTTCTGAGCATTCAAAAAGTGGTGCTAATGTAGCATTGGCTTTGAAAGAGTTAGCAGCAAGGACAGAGTCCAGTGTTTTTTCACTGAGAGAAGCAGCAGCCATTTTGCAGCACCACCTCTCTATGGAAAAGCCAGCTCTAGGTCATCATTCTGGAAATGTTTTTCTATATCCTACCTTCCTAAAAACAGGGTGTCTCTCTGATCTGGGGGTTTCACGTATGAAAGAAAATGCAATAATTTTAGGTACCCCCTGCATGACTTTCTTCGTCCATGAGTTCTTAACTCTCTCCCTCTGGTATGTGTATGGTAGCAATAGTGTAGTCTCCAGTCATTTTCATGAGGCAGTTTCAGTTGGATTCCACTGCATCTGAAAGTGCTTCCTTTTTGGGGGGATGTTCCAAGTAGCACACTAAGAACAGCTCAGAACTGCTTGTGTACATTCTTGGTTGCCCCTATGGGCAGGATGAAAGAAGAAAGACATGTAATAAGGGAAACAAGTCTTTGGTAATTCTGTTTGTCAAAGTGTATTTGTCTTCCATATCACAACACCCACTTGGTGTTGGGAGGGCCACCCGCTTGGTGAGAGGGCAGCAGGACAGGCCCTACAAGGAGAGACTGAAGGACCTGAACCTGTTCAGCCTCAGCAAGAGGAGGCTGAGGGGGGACCTGGTAGCTGCCTACAAGCTCATCAGGGGGGATCAACAGCAAATAGGCAGAGCTCTTTTCTCCCCAGCACCACCTGGGGTGACAAGGAACAATGGTAATAAACTGATGGAGAATAGGTTTAGGTTAGAGATCAGAAGGCAAAAGAGATACAGTTAGGGTGGCCAAAATCTGGAACCAACTTCCCAGGGAAGTGGTCCTCTCCCCTACCTTGGGCAAATTCAAGAGAAGGTTAGATGATCACCTGTCTGGGGTCTTGTGAACCCAGCATTCATTCCTGCCTGTGGCAGGCGGTCAGGCTAGATGATCTGTTCAGGTCCCTTCTGACCCTAGCTACTATGAAACACCAACCCTTCCAACAAAGATGCTAATTTATACTTTTGCATCTACTTTTCCCCATTTTTCTCTTTCTTAATTGAGCAGTCTGTCTTTCTTTTCAGGAGAGTAGGGAAAACAGCACCTTATACTGATGGATTTTATGTCCCTTTGATTTTTGGCAAGTGGAACATTACATTGTATGTCCTTGTTTCTCTCTGTTGGGAGAATGAGAAAATATAGGACCACGAGACAAGAAATGATCATTTAGTAATTTTCTCTTATTTTCCAACCGTATAGTCAGTAATTCATACTCTGTACATTTCCATTGATATACTACATGATTGAACATGTGGTATGAGGATTAAAATGCAGTACCTTGCATGTTTTCATAAATCTTGTGAAAGTGTTGTTTTAACATCTAAACTTAGGCTTTCCCTGTTTGTATTATTTGAGGGTTATAATACTGTGAAAAAAACACTCAAAACCAGTTTTTATAATGTGCATCCTTAACAGACAATAAGTAATTGGAAAAGAATTTTTGTATTTGTAAGGTTTGACCTTGACATTGTTTGTGTAGGCCTCCAAAGCAATTATTCCAGAAACTGAGATGGAAAACAATGGCAAAAAGCAGACAGAAATGCTTGAATTAGTGCAAATCACAAACATAGCTGAGCAGTATTAGATGACAGTTTACTTTTAATGAGGGAAGACATGCAGTAATTAAATCTTGACATACAATTATGAAAAATATCAGGTAACAGGCTTGCTATGCAATATAAAATAAGAAAAGACATTTTCTGAAAACTTGCCTGATGCTCTGTCATCTGAGACTGTTCTTTATGAGTGCAGGGTGAAGGTCAAGGAGGTATCTCAACTCCATCAATCCTTTGGACAGTTACAAATGACCTTTCACTTTCCATAAGACATTCAATATTCTGAATTGGAGGGATACATTTTTCTGTGTTTAGAAAATGGCAAAATTGAAACCTTTCATACTGCACAAGGTGCATTTATGTTGGAATCTCCTGAACGGCTCATTCATTCCTAATGTTCATTGAAACTAATATCTCATTTACATGAACTGAGTGACTTAAAAGTAAGGTACCTGTTCCAACACATATTTCATACATTTTTATGTTTGCCTCCTACTTATTGATTTGGTATTTTATGTGTATATTTTTGTTCATATTTATATTCTTATTCAAACAATAGTTTTACATGGGATCCAAATATATATTACTGCTTGTACAACACAGCTTGCTACATGCAAAGCTCTAGAGCAGTCATGCTCAACCTCCAGCCCACAAAGCATTGCCATCCAGCCAGTTGGAGTCCCCATGGGTGCAGAAATTTGGTGGTGAGGCAGCAGTAGTAGTGTTAATTGCTCCCAGAGCTGCGACAACTACTACTACCACCATTCCCTTGCTTTTAAATTTTGGGACCTATTAGGAGTTCTGCAGATTGGATAAGACCCCATATGCCAGACTGCATCAGCAGGGGGTCTCTCCACAACCAGATCTGGTGCATGGATCATGCTACAGTTGGATTTGGTCCAGTCCTATGTGAGTGTGCTACATCACATCTGTGGGCAACCCCATGCTGGATCAGGCCTGTGGACTATCCCCATCCCATTCATTGATCCCATGGGGCTACAGAAGTTGAGCACCACTGCTGTACAGTACATTCAAGATGCTGTGGGCTTGATTTACTGTTGCACCAATTTTATGCTGCTGTAACACAGTGGTACAATTTTAAGTTATTTATTTTTGTGAAATTCAAATTCTTGGCCATAAACTTTGAACAATAACTTTAAATTTAATGACATTTGTTTGTGTCATATCTCAACTATAATGTTGCATTAACATATAGTCATTTGCATCTAATTCCATATTACATTCCCAGTTTAGAGAAATACATTTGAGCCCCACCTTTGCAAAGAGAGTCACATGGGTTTAATGGTCTCCAGTAGAAAAGTTCCACTGATTCCACGTGACTGCATGTGACTGACCCTTTGGGCCCAAGTGGACCGTTTTGCAAGATTAGAGCTTCTTACTCGTTCTTTATGTATTTATACATCTTCTGATTCCAATGGCTGTTTTGCTTGTCTAATGCAAGGTTTCATTATTTGATTATTATTATTTATGTGCTGAAATCAAAAGAGCTTTGCTTGTAAGTTATTGTTTCACATATTTTTGTTGGCAGCTTCCAATTGTTTTTCTTTCACCTTTTTTCAAAGGATTTTATTTTTTTCAGATATATCACAAAGCAAAGAAACTTGGAACACGGCAGAAGGAATTGTTAGAAGCTCAGAACCAATATTCTGCATGTTATGAGGAGGTAATCCTTTCACTAACTTGAGTTTTATTGCAGCTTTTATATGCACAAAAGATAAAGAATAAAGATAAGCATAAATACATGTAAAAATTCCAGTTGAAAAGCATCTCTCCATTTCTTGAAAGAAACTTGAGATGTACTATAATAGCTGAGATGTACTATAGTAGGATAAGAATTGTCTACTCCTGAAATATTAGCAAGATCCTGTAAAGTGGGAACTAGAAATGAAAAAATGGTTTACGGCAGTTAAGTCATTCATTTAATCACAAAAATGTTAGAATATACAATATAATAATACAAATTTAGAAGATTTTATTGCTAATCTTGAGCAGTGGAAGTTAAGGATGTGTTGTCTTGAAGGTAATTATTTATCTAAATTGTAATAGCTTATCCATTTCTTAGGGAAATATTGTTCAATTTCTGCCACAGGCAACACTTTGAAATAAAATGGAGGCAGGTTTATCAGATTTGAAAAACTATATAAAATAGAATTATTAAAACAATGCAGCAAATCTTAAATTGGGTAATCTGAAGTGTCAATCATATCTCAGTAATGCTGTGGAAAATTTGCTTGCCTTTCTGTTAAAAATTATGTGACATTTCACGTATGCTATGCTTCATATTGACTAATGATACCTTATAACATTGGTAGACATATCAAGCTTACTGTAATCAATACTATAGCGATGGACCAGATTCTGTACTCACTTTAGTGTAAATTGTGAGTAATTAAGAGTTTGGGAACCACTGCTCTATGTGGTTAATGCATGTAAAACAAATAACAGGAGCAGAATTTCGCAGCATGTTAGGGAATGACTCCACAGCAGATTCCCCCCAAAGTATTTCCTTTCCATTAATCTAAGAGTCTCATTGGAAAGTAATCATATGCCTCATTTGCACCTCAGTAGTCACTAATAAAATTAATCAA
>NW_005841834.1:1538548-1568094 GCF_000455745.1 Alligator sinensis | reverse complement strand
TGCTGGATGGAAATTTGGATTTTTTTTTCTGGGATTACCTATATATCAAAACTTATTGGTCACTTGCACACAAAGCATTGTAGAATACTATTGATTTACCCTGTTTTGAAAACATTTCTTAATTTAGATCAGGTCCCTTACTCCCACTGACATCAAAGTGAATTGTATAGGTACTTCCCCAGTATATAAATCTATGCACCACAAAAAGATCTTAATTCAGAATATTTACAGATAGCAGCAAAGAGAACACTTGTCTATTTAGATACTGTTTATCTACAGTCTGATAAAACGATGATAAAAAATTAATCTATGCACATGTGTGTACATATATATATCTGAAAAAACAGTGAGTCTGTAGGCAGACTTGTTGATGAATTCAAATAAATGAAATACTATCTTCCTTTAGCCAAAACAAAACAAGTAAATTAAATGTAGAAAAATCTATGTAAATGCAACATTATCATGAGAGTTTACATAAACAAAAATAAACTCAGTTTTGGTTCCCACAGCAACTATCATTCAGTTTCATTGCAAATATACAAAAAAGGAATTAAAGTTAACACTACACTGTGTATATGGTATAGAAACACAAAATAATACACGCAGAATGTGCAAAGTAGCAGAGTTACAGTTGCTGTGGGAACCATAACTTTGAATTTAATGACATTTGTTTGTGTCATATCTCAACCATAATGTTGCATTAACGTAGTCATTTGCATTTAATTCTATATTACATTCCCAGTTTAGAGAAATACATTTGCAGTTGTTCGTGTCTATGCTTCAAACAGTGATTTAAAATTATACACTTTCTGAGATTATTTTGACAGAATTATGTAGAACCCCACGATAGAGCATCTCATTACCCTGGCAAGAGACCCAGATGCAAGAGGTAGTTATGAAAAGAGGAGGCTATGGTAATCATAAAAAATGTGTTTTTGAAGGTGATGGATTGACTATGCTATTATATTATTACACTTGAATATTTATTGATGAACGCCCAATTCAAAAAGACAGAGAGGTTAATTATTTTATGGTGACCAAACCTTGGTGAAAGTATATAGTGGTGATAGGAGTATTGAAATGTAGTTACCAAAAGCAAGTTTGTATTTGTACTTACAAAAAAAAAATGTATATAGAAAATAAAGTTGGAAAGAAAACTTAGCCATTCCAAACAGCTGTTTATGAATTGTATCTTCTCAGGAATCTACTTTAGCATAACTGGCTGTGGTAATATTGTTTCAAACATTTTAATTCAGGTTATGGATTTTGAAGACTAGCATATGGTGGTCTGTAACACAGAAGTCCAGAATGATGCATTTGTTTGAAACGATTGGTAAGGTCTACTGGAGAATGAATGAAGAGTAGGTGCTATGTACTGCTACATACACATGGGAAAAATATATTCAATAATACTCTGAGTAGATATAAGGCTTACTCTAATTAACTTATACATTGTCGTGGTGGTCAAATTCATATGTGGGCCCTTTTGCATGTTACATATATGTTTGCAGACTTTTCCTAGTCACACAGATTTGAATGCCAGAAGAGACTACGCATTCATATATTTTGACTTCCTATATAACACAGGTCATGGAATGGCACTTGGGCTAGGGAGAGACATTGCATATGAACCGTTTTAAATTATCAGAAACTGGTTTAAACCTGTAACAGAACATAAGTTCATTGCACATAAACCGGTTTCAAAATGGCTGAAACTGGTTTAAGATAAACCTAGTTGAATGTAGTATCAGACTTAACTGATTTGGGTCAAACCAATTTATGCATTATCTTTTCCAGACCCCTTGCTGGTTTAAGTTAAACCAGAATCCCCCAGCATCCCAGATGCTTTGCAACCCTGGGCTGGGCTGGGCTGTGCTGTCTGCTCCAGAGAACAGGGCTGACCCCGCCCCTCTGGTTCCTAGCCAGAGCTCCAGCAGAGACTGTAGGCACAGCAGGGTCTGCCTGGCTTTCCCCTGCCCCACCCCTACCTCACTGTTCACTTTTGCTTCTCAAGCAGGGATCCCTTTCCCCTCCCTCCCCCCGATCTCCCACAGTGTGGAGCCCAATCCTATGGAAACTAGGCATGTGGTATGCAAGCTAATACTGAGAGTGTCTGTGTGTGTGTATCTCCAATTTCACTGGGACAGGCAGACAAAACAGTGTTCACTTAGGGCTTTTTGGAGCTAATCAACAGGTCAGCTGGTAATGTCCCTCCATCCCGTCTTTGGAAAAAGCTATTTAAGAAGAGCTTGAACTAATGAGAGACGCTTCTGTTTTGTTGATGGGCTGACAAACACTGTGTTATCAGTTCCCTGCTGGCTCCCTCACCTTTCAGGTTTGCAGACAGTATGAAGATGCAGGAAGGGGGAGATTGAAAAGCTTAGTACCATCAACAGATGCATGCATAGCACACCCCACTTTGCCTCAGAGTGCTAGCCAGGGGCCCTTCCCCTAAGCAGCAAGTGGGGAAACGCCTGGGTAGGTGTTTACACTCCTCCCTAATCAGGGGTCCTGCCGGGGCCTGGTCACGCTTCCCCCCACCCCAGCTCAGCACTATGGAATAGAAGGGAGGGCTGCTCTAGTGCCCCCCAGCTTCTAGCCTGAGCCACTGCAGGCATGTACCTGCATTTCTTCAATCCAGATGGAATGTCTGTACGGTTGCAGACTGATTCAATCTAGGCAGGTTTGACCTGCAACGGTTGAATCAATTCAGGCTCAGGCTTTTTGAATGTCTGTTCTATCCAAGGTTACCTTTGTTTTGAGCCCAGTTACTTCTATTAATTAAACATATCTTTCAGAAGGGCATCTACTCTTTATCTGAAGACATTAAGAGATGGAGAAGTCACTGATTCCGTTGGTTGTATCTAAGAAAATAAGCTGAATATCTGTAGAATGATCTATCCCTTATTCAATAACCTCCCTAGCATCCACTATTTATTGGGTTAGTCATGCCACAGGAAACATCTCCACTATCATCCATGAATTTTTTCTAGTCCCTTTTTGAACCTGGATAGGTTATCTGCCTCCACCACCTCCTGTGGCAATGAATTCCATAAGTTAAGAAGGCATTGTATGAAAGAAAATACTTTTTCTTGTTCGTTTGAAACCTGTCACCTACTAATTTTAAAGGGTGCTTCTTAGTTCTAGTATTCTGGGATGCAGTAAACAACAGTTCCCTGTTCATGTAGTCCATACCCTTTGTGATTTTACAAACCTCTATTTATATGGTCTGGTGTAAATATCCTCAAATAGGTTATTTCATTCAGTAGTAATTCACTGGGTTCTTCTGTCTCAAAGGGAAACCATGGCTTTCTGGTATTATCTCGATACAGTTTTGCCAGGCCTACTATTTCAGAAGTCATTTTTAAGCCTCATTCAGTGACAGATTTATTTGGATAATTAGTCTCCAATTTGGGTTCATCCAGGAGATTTAAGTATCTCTGGTTCCCCCTTTCCTCCCATATGTTTACTAAGCACTATTATTTGGATCTGGTTCCAAGACTGAAACCTAAATCTTCCTTAACAAAGTAAAAAAGCATATCCTATGCAAGAGGAAGTGATAGTATATCACCCAAAGAGATATACTAGTTTAATGGCTGTGTCTTTTTTCTTGCTCTAATCCCATGTGATTTTTGTTTGTTGTGTTTTGTTTGCCTGCAGTGGCTCAGGCTAGAAGCCAGGGGAGCAGCCCTGTCTTCCCTTCTGCAGGGAGCTGAGCTGAGGGGGCACATGGCCAGGCTCTGGCAGAACTCTTTCATTAGGGAGGTCTGCCTGCATGGTCCCAGGCTTTTTCCTGCTGGTTGTTCAAGGGGCGGGAGTGTTGCCAGCCCACAGCCTCAGGGTAGCACTCTGAGGCAAGGGGGGTGTACAGTGCATGCATCTGTTGTTGATACAGATCTTTTCAATCTCCCTCCCTGCTTTGTCATACTGTCTGCAGCAAACTGACTGGCAAGCAAGCCAGCTGGGGGGTTGATAACTGTCTATCACCCGATTAGGCAAAACAATAGCCTCTGTCCACAATACTTCAGACTTCTTAAACAGTTTACCAGCTGACCTGTTGATTAGCTCCAAACGTCCTAAGTGGTCATCATTCTGTCTGCCTATCCCAGTGAAATTGGAGAAAGAAACACACACACAGACACCTCTTGGCATTAACTAGCAAACCACATGCTGGCTACAGCCCCTGCTGTGGCAGAGAGGAGGAAGGGATCTCTGCTTAAGCAGTGAGTGGTGAGAGGGTGGGGAGAGGGAGGGCACAGGGAAGCCAGCAAACCCTGCTGTGCCTGCAAGTCTGTGTCAAGCTCCAGGCAGGGAGCAGAGGGAAGGGGCCAGCCCTGCTGTGGAGCAGAGAGCCCTGCCCAGCACACAGAGCATGCCAGGATGCTGGGGGACTCTGATTTAACTTAAACCAGCAAGGGGTTTGGGACAGACATTGCATAAACTGGTTTGAGCCAAATCAGTTAAGTCTGATACTACATTCAACCAGATTTACCTCAAACTGATTTCAGCCATTTTGAAACTGGTTTATATGCACTGGATATCCATTCTGTTACAGGTTTAAACCAGTTTCTGATCACTTAAACCAGTTTATGTGTAATGTCTGTCCCTAGCCCAGATGTGAAGATTCTGTAGCTTCGTGTGCACTTGTAATTGCAAAAGTAGCACTATTAACAGAATCACTGTGTAAATTAATGGTAAGATTGAGCAGAAACAAAAGACAATCCCTAGTATGATCTGCTCAGTTGTAGGAAATATTTATAAATAAAAACAAGACAAAGAAATAGAACAGAATAAAAACAATCCTAAACTTGGATATGAAGAGCCCGAAAGCCGGAGTAGATGCCTCTAATTTCCTGCAATCTTTCTTTCTCTTTTAGCCCCTTCCTTTGAATAGTTGTACATGAGGAAAGTGAAGAAAAATGCCTTACATGCTGATAACCAGCTAGTGTCCCTCTGGAACAGGGTATTAAAATATTCAGGTAATATTATGTACATCTATGATATTAGCCATTCTTTCTGCACATCAGCTTACCTTTTTGCTAAAGTACAGGACAGTGTTCTGTCTGCTTATAAAGTACTATGCAGAATTAAACACTGGGGAGACTGAGAAAAACCCTTATAAATAGATATTAATGCTTCCTAGTCATCTTTAAAAAAGAGTGTAACACATTTTCTTAAAATGATTAATGCACATAGAAAACATGGTAAAGTGTTTGGAATGCTATGGATAATTTTTAGAAAAGTTATTAGTCTACTGGAATTCTTTATGAAGACAATCCCAGCTGTTATATATTCTAATATAAATTTCAACAATGCATTAGGACACACAAACACATTCCCTTCTGGTCTTCATTCAGAAATGGGTCATATTATGTACTGTTGTGTCATCCAGACCCCTCAGAGCTAGAGAAGAATGTCACCTTTACTGTCCTTCCCCAACCTTTCAGACTCTTGTTGGCAAACGCTCTGTCTCCACAGCTCACAGTATTCCAGGTCTTGAGTTAGTAGGTGACTTTTTGCCTCAATGCCTGATAGAAAAGAAATCTGTAGCTTTTATCCAAAGTGGTACAGGATTTGAGATCAATATATCTAATATCCATTTATAAGAATTAGCACAAGTTTCTCATACTACAGAGCACTTATTTTCTCCACATATAAGCTCAGTCAAGCCAGATAAGAATATGCAAACCATCACTTTACTCACCTCTACCAATGTTCTCTCTCTAACAGGGACAGAATAGCAATTTAAAGCAATTAGGTAATAGCTTTCTGTAATGTCCATGTGTAGCCTCTGCAGGTGACAAATGATCTCTTGCTCTCTGTTTTGGTCTATAAACATACCACAAGGACCAAACAATTTCCTACTGGTGGATTTTTTCAGTCAGAAAAGCTTTTATATAGGCGCTCAGCCTGATCCAAAATAGTACAAGTATTGGTACCCAATCCTGTGTTAATCAGCTGCTATAAATTCACAGGGCTGTCTTTAACTCTTATGTATAGTCTTCCTTACTGCTGGACTCTGACTGGGGTATGACCTATCAAGCAGTTTACCACAAGGAAAACCTTCCTATTGAGCTTCAGAGACAACTAATGAGTATGTTTGCTAAGAGCTACACTATTAAACTGGATACTTCTGGGCCCTTCTAGCCAAGACCTTGGGCACATGAGTGGGCTAAGATGTGAGAGGGAATCTTGAGGCATAAAGCTTTGGTCAGGTACTTCAAATCAGAGCATGAATGTGGGAGCTTATTCCTAGTTATGCAAACATTATGTAAAACCAATGTCTGAGGCTCTCCTTGTGCATTATGATATACCTGCTACAGTACCACATTCTGCACATTCAACTTCAGCAGGTCAGCTACAAAGCATCCCAAGATTATCCTGGTAACTCCTTCATAAGAGGGAGATGGAATCATTTTAAAACTGTAAGGGTATCAGAATAAATGACTCCTGTGTTCAGAGATAACCTGAGCAGGGTGTGGGGCCTGGAGCAAATCAGCTTGTGCAGGGCCCCACCCCCACATGCCCTGGACATGAAGAAAGTTGGTGGTAGATTTGACAGCAGCCTGGGGGGGGAAGGTGCTGAGTGGCCGGATGCAAAGCCAGTGGCAGCAGTTGCCGTGGCCACTCCACCTGGCTGCACGGGCCCCCCCGCCAAAGCATGGGGACCAGGGCAGTTGCCTCAATTTGCCCTCCCCCAAGGATGGCCCTGCCTGTGTTCGTGTTATTAATCTGCTACACCTGAACAACTGACAGATTACAATGGTATATTTAACTCCTGCTTCTGGGCACATGCTTCTCTGTAAGACCTCAGTTATATTAACAGGCAGTGGCCAAATTGGGTGAAGCAGGAGCAGCAGCAAAGGATTCTGATGTACATTCTTGCCCTTACACAGCAGTATATGGGCCCTGAGGCATGCTAGTGGTTGGTAAAGGTAAGCTATCTGGAGATGTGGACATCCAGTACCAGTGCAAGAATGGTTATTGGTGCAAAATTGGAGGACTTCAAGTCCCACAGGCCAGATTAAACACAGATACACAGTGGTGGAGAGTGACTATTTTTTATATAAGGCTGGGGATCTTGAAGGCTGAAATGGTAAGAAAGGCTGATGTGGAAAAGTTGGATGGGTCAAAGCAGTTGCACTACTATGTGTGATTCTTTCTGTCAGCCAGTGAGGATATAGTTCTGTCTGGGGACTTCCTGATGTACTCTCAGCAAAAGTCAAAGGTGGAATACCAAGGTCTATTATTCTTATTCCATGTTCAGAAGGAGTTGGCTGGTGAGGAGGGGTGAACCCGCTATGGTGAGTCATTGTGCTTGGGTGTGTGATCTGGGATACAGTTTCTTGCTGTCTTGGCAGAACAGCCTAAATTACAGGCTATTCTTTGTGCTGGATGCTGAGGAGGTGCAGAGGAGAGGACTTGTGAACATGGTACCAGCAAGTAAGAGATCACTTTTGATTTTTATAGCAACCCTACTTTAGAGGATGTGTCCTTGTTCCCTTATTTACAAAGGCAAATGGAGACCCTTGCTAGACATGCTTCATTGCTGTTCAGAAGGTGCCTCCAGAGACTGTGTAACTGGAAAGGGTGCCACAGCCTAATCAGCAAATGGGGATTAGGCCTTCCCTAGCAGTGTTAGAGCTTTGCTAGACTTCTTCCAATATGTCAATTTCCAGTGTATTTCCTGAGCAGACATTGTTTATCTGCAATGACTACCAGCTTATGTCATATGCAATTGCTATTTTGCAGTAAGAACACAGAAACGTGGTTTGTCTGGCCAGTAACAGTGGTATTATTATTGCGTTTTTACTGGCTGAGGCATTTTGTGGTATATTGCTTACAGTGTTAAAGAAAAATGTGTTTTCGTGTTCTTATCCCTGTGACAATACCCCTGGGTGCTTATTCCTCAATAAACAAATAGCAACATCATGTCACTGGTTTTTGAGTTTGCTTCATTTGGCATACAGGAAGTAAGGAGGAACAAATGGCTCTGCACTACAGTGATGGTGACACGGGCTACATGTCCAAGTTTTGAATTTACAAGAAGCCTGCTTAGTCAGAAAAGAAGCCCTAAGGGGGAGTCCTACAGAGCTGGTATTGATGGTGTCTACCAACATGGTAGCCATCACTTTGCAGAGATGGAGGCAGTCTGCAGAAGTGTTTGCTCACGTAACCCCATGAGTTTATGCCTGGGTTCACCAACATATACAGATTTCAGCTGACTGCACATTGGTATGCAATAATGGTGAATACAAGAGCATGCACCATGCATGCTTATTGTTATCTTCCTTGCTATCTTTGCTGCTTCTACTGCCAGTTAGTAGGCTATGGAGGGTAGCAAGCTGGAGGAGACTGAGTCTTCAGCTCAGGGTGTACTGGTAAGTGCTTGAATACACAGATAGGCACACAGGGATTTAGGTTGGGGGGGGGTGTGAAAAGCAGTTTTGGAAGACAGCTGTCAGACTACTAGTACAAAATGAGGAGAGATCCCCTTACACACCAATGCTTTTGCCAGGTAGAAAATTATACCCTGGTGTCACCTGAGTGCAACATTTCCCCCCTCCACTGTTTTCTCCCTTTATTTGGGCCAAAATCACATGCTGTAATACTGTGGGTTACACCTGCACTTTTGTTAAACTCTTGATTTCAATACTTGATTAAAATTGGTATGCTACCACACTTGCAGTTAAGAATTGAGCATATAAATATATGCCCATAATAGCACTGAAAGCTGATTTTCTATGAACCTTAATTTTAGTGTCATTGAAATTGCACCAAATTCCTCTAAAAAGGTTTTGGGAATTGGAATTACTTCTCTGAAAAGGTTGCTATGTGCAGGAGGGTGTGAAGACCCCCATTTGAAGTGAACTGTAGTGCATATATTAATTGGAAGATATCACTTTCTCTCAGAGAAAAAGGGTGGATTGTGTGGGATGGTGTTCTTCTGGGTTTTTTTTTTCTGTAGGAGTAGGAGAACTGAGGTTGATTCCCTTCAGAGGAAGAAGATGGCAAGAGATACAATTTTAGTGTTAATGTCACACCAGGAGCAAACATGCACTGTGAAAATGGCACATGCACATCATATGGACATACTGAGTATATGTGGACACACCTTAGTACACAGATAGCAAACTATTATTGCTTCTGTTATAGTGCCACCAGGATTTATTTTTCCCTTTTGTTTTTTGAAAGCTTAATCTAACAAGTTGTGTTTCTTCTTACCATCTAAAGTGGACAGCCTTTTGCTATGATTTGCTTTTTCTATTTGCCATGTAGGTTCTTTGATCTCACTCACCAATTTTTTCTCAGGTACTTTCTGTTTTTTTCCATTTCTAAAACAAATGCTCAGACAAATAATCACCAAATCAGTCACTACTTCCATTACTCTGTGTCTTGTTTGTTTCTTCTGCTTACTTTTGAATGAATGTCTTCTTATCCACCTTTTTCTCTCACAGCCACTTCTCTTACTCATTTCCTCCTTTTCACTTGCTGCACCTTCCTTTCTTTTGGATAAATTATTTTCTTGTTCCTTCATTTGTTTACCTGTCCTCATATTTCTTCATACAGTATTTATCAACCTTCTTTAATTTTAACCACTTACTCAGTGGTTCAGTCTGCACTCATTACTCCACTGTCTTCTCTCTGTCCATTCTCCTCCACTTATCCATTCAGAAGTAAAGTGAATGTAACAAGCTTATAGTTTCATAGTTTCATAGTTTCAGGGTCGGAAGGGACCTAATAGATCTTCTAGCCCGACCCCCCGCCAGGGCAGGAGAACAACCAAAAAAAAAAAAAAAAACCAACAACACACACCCTAAAAACAAAAACAGGACTCAAATGAGTCCAGCCAGGTAAGTATCCAGCCTCTTCTTAAAGACCCCCAGGGTAGGGGCCAGCACCACCTCCCTTGGAAGTTGGTTCCAGCTCCTAGCCGCCCTAACTGTGAAGTAGTTTTTTCGGATGTCCAATCTGTCCCTCCTCTCCATCAACTTGTGCCCATTACTCCTTGTTATGCCAGCGGGGGCTAGGGGAAACAGCGTCTCCCCCAAACCCTTCTGGTTCCCCCTAGTGAGTTTATAGATGGGCACCAGGTCCCCCCTCAGCCTTCTCTTGTGGAGCTTGTTAGAATTTGGGAGTTTAATCATATTGTTCTTCCCATTCTGCCTCCAAGCTTTTTCCTTGAAAAAAAAAAAAAGGCGGATATAATCAATGGAAAGAAGGGTCAGCAACCAGAGAAGAGTTTACTTATATAACCAGGCTCTGCAGGTATGAGATATGGAAAGCAAAGGCAGGCATGGAGATCAAGCTGGCATCCAAAATAAGGGACAACAAAAAGTCCTTCTACAGGTACATGGGGAGCAAGAAAAAAATTGAGCTCCATTGTGGGACCCCTACTGAATATGGAGGGACAGCCCACAGTTGATCCCCATGAAAAGGCTGAGCTTCTAAATGAATACTTCACATCAGTATTCCAGAAGGCTAATAGGAGCTGTTCACCCATCTGCAGGCCCAGAGAACATGGGGAAGCCTATAGATGATATGAAATCAGTCCCAAACAGGTGAGGGTCCTCTTAGAATAGTTGGACATTTTCAAGACTGCTGGACCAGATGACCTACATCCAAGAGTTCTGAAAGAACTTGCTGAACTCATAGCATGACTGACCCTTGGCGAAGATATTTGAAAAGTCTTGGAACTCAGGGGTGGTCCCAGATGACTGGAAGAGGGGCAGCATGTTGCCCATCTTTAAGAAAGGGTGCAGGGATAACCCTGCAAACTACAATTGTTGAAAAAACTTTTGAAAAAATTGTTAAAGAGACCATCAATCACAACCTTTTAACTGACAGGGTATTAAGAAGCAACCAGCACAGCTTTGTGGAGGGTAAATCATTCCTGACAAATCTGGTGTCCTTTTATGACCAGGTCACTAACCAGCTGGACAAGGGTGACAAGGTTGACTTTCCATAGATTTTAGTAAGGCCTTTGATTCTGTCTCCTATGAAATTCTCTCAGTCAAACTGGAGGGTACTGGCCTGGACCAGCCGACAGTGTGGTGGGTGGATAACTGGCTTAGCGGCCAGTCCCAGAGAGTTGGAATCGATGGGATAGCCTCATCCTGGAGGACTGTCTTCAGTGGTGTCCCACAGGGATTGGTGCTTGGACTCATGCTTTTTAACATATTTATTAATTACTTGGATGAGGGGGTGGAATGCTCTATGATTAAGTTTGTGGACAATACCAAGCTGTGGGGAAATGCAGGCACACCAGAAGGTAGCGTAAAGATCCAAGACAATATTGACACACTGGTTCTATGGGCTGATCAGAATCGCATGAGGTTCAACAGGGAAAAGTGCCGGGTCCTTCATCTGGGTAGGAATAACCTCCACCACAACTATAGGATAGGCGGAAGCCCACTGGTTGGCACAGCATCTGAATGGGATCTGGGGGTCACAACTGACCAGAAGATGAATATGAGTCAATAGTGTGAGGAAGCCACCAACAGGGCAAACAGAACTCTGGCATGCATCAACAGATGTGTTGCCAACAGATCCAAGGAGGTGCTTCTCCCTCTACTCAGCATTGGTGAGGCCACAACTGAAGTACGTTGCCCAGTTTTGGGCACTGGACTTCAAGAAGGATGTGGATAAACTTGAGAGGGTGCAGAGAAGGGCCACCCACATGATTAGGGGCCTGGAGGATAGGCCCTATGAGGGAGAGACTCCAGGAGCTGGCCTTGTTCAGTCTGGGTAACAAGAGGCTGTGTGATGACTTGATAGCCACCTATAAATATGTCAGAGGGGAACACCAGGATCTGGGGGAGCAACTCGTCAGGAAGGCACTCCTTCAGAGGATGACGACCAATGGTCAGAAACTAATAAAGGGAAGATTTAGGCTGGACATATGGAAGAACTTCTCCATAAGGGTAACTAGAACCTGGAACACTCTTGGCAGAGGTGGTGCAATCACCATCCTTGGAGGTGTTCAAGAGAAGGCTGGATAAGCACCTTGTTTAGCTAGTTTGAGCTCTTTAACCTCCTGCCTATGGCAGGGGACCAGACTTGATGATCTTACAAGTCCCTTACAGTCCATTGACTCTATGACTCTATCAGGTAAATAACATTAAACTGAAATTAAGACAGTTTAATTTGCCATCCTTCAGAGTCTTTTACTTCCTCTTTACTCTTTTAAGGCCAGGTACATACATTACAGTTTTGCCAGTATAAGTGATTGGAAACCAGTCTATACCTGTAACAGAAGAGAAGTGTTCTGATCACTACTGATATAAACTACACCCATAACAGAAAACTGCTTAACCCCTTTGGGCTTTTTGTATGTCTGTACCTAGCCTTACAGTGCTGGAAAGTAAAACAGTGAATGGTTGGAAAAGGTAGTATAATATAGAAGGACAAACAAAATAGAGCAAACTAGCAACTCTCATATTACTTTCTACCTGCTCAAGTCTTTCCAGTGCAAACCAAAATTAAGGACTTATCTTCTATTTTTTCCTAGAGACATTGCTATTTGTGATGTCCCGTTACCTCTTAAACAATTTGTAAAAATAAAATAAAATGTCCTAGAAATACTACTATGTATGTGTTACTCTTGCATTTCAAAGAAGCTGGTTGCAAACAAGTATCAGATTATCCATGGTATATTTTTCTATGTTCATTTTTTACCATGCTTGAGATGAGTGAGGGATGTTCCATAATGCCTTGATACTATACTGTTTTTTTAATCCAACCTGTTTTGTAATCTTTAAATTCCTGAAGAATGAAGGACTCCCTTGAAAATTTCTCTTTCTGTCCAATAGGCCCTTTGGAATGACCACAACACCTTTATTCTTCCTTGTTCACTGTAATCCAGACTCTATCTCGAACATTATCTTTTATTACATTCCAGACTTACATGCTCAGGCCGTGGCGGCCTCTTTAAATATCTTACCTATAAACCCTTAATTTTAGTGAACTCTGCCTAATGTAGCAATTTGTCCGTCAGGATCTAAGCTTCAATCTAGAGATGCACATAAGCTGTCTTCAGATGACTTTGTCCAGGAAACACTACATCTTATTGTGCTTGAAAGTACCTCTTCTGTTTAGTTCCCTAATCCCTTAAACTCAAAGTCACTTTTAATTTGTAAGAAAGAAAATGAAAGGGAAAAAAGAAAATAAAACTGAATGTAATGATTCCCAATAAGTCACTAAGCCTTGCCCCAACACACACACGCACACACGCACACACGCAATTACTTTTTACAGCCCACCTTCCCACACGCCCCAAAAAACACTTCTCATTACTGGCCTATAAAAAAAAATTAGAAGCATCTAGATATGTGACAGCACTAAACTAAACATGGACTTAATAAACAAAAGATAAATATATATTGAAGACCATATGTTTACAGACTTTACAGTGACAACCTTAGAATTTAAACATTTATCCTACTAGATCTGAAGCAGATTGAAAATTCTTCAAGGTAGGGATGCTATCTTCACACTGTGTGTTAATAACAGCATATTTTTTTGCACTCTGAAATTGATTCTACTAGGTGCTGATCACTTTGGCTTCCATCCCGTGAAACAATTAAACACGTGCTTAAGTTAAGTTTGCACACAAGTGCATTCCCAGGCTGGGGCCACAGTAGTCAATACCTTGCAGGAAAAGCCATGGAAAAACAAGACAATTTAATAGTTCATAGCAATATTAACCTGTAATGGATTAAATGGAAAACATCAGTTTACATTCTAGCAACTACAGTCAGGCCTTGACTTACATGGTGGTTACGTTCTTGAAAAAATACTGTGCAAATAGACATTGTATAAAATGATACCAAGGGTCTATAGGAAATAAGGGTTTAGGTTCCAGATGCAGCTGATAATTTGGCCAATAAATGCCCGTGCGTGTGCGCAGCCTCAGCGCAGCACACAGGCAGTGAGGAGCAGAGCCTGGCAGCTTGGAGAGCTGCGTGCAGCTTGTAAGTCTGGTGTGGCAGAAGGGGAACGGGGAGGAAAAGGGCATGGGGGGCAGATCAATGCCCCCCGTGGTGAGGGAGAAGTGAGGCAGGAGCAGGGGCAGATGATGCCCAGCTGGGGCAAGGTGGGTGTGGGATGGAGCTGTAGCTCATATGGAGGGTACGAGGGGGGGTGACTCCCACGGGGTGGTGCAAGTGGGCTGCAGCTGCAGGCTGGAGTCGGAGCTGCACCAGGCTTTTCTCAGTGGGGTCTGGGCTTGGGGCAGGCAGTGGTGGCTCTGGGAGGGGACTATGGGGCGGGGCTGCAGTCACACCAAATTTTACCATAGCCCACCTGTAGCCACCTTCCAGCACCACTGCCGCATGCCCCAAACCCAACCCAGCTCATCCCCTGCTGAGAAGAGCCCCACAGAGCCCCAGCTCCAGCTCCAGCCTGCAGCTGCCACCCACTGCACCCTGCACAAATCCAGGGGGCCATGCCCCACTGTGCCCTGCCAGAGTGCATGCAGCAGTGGAAGCCACTCCCTCTGTGTTCCCCAGATGAGCCATTGCTCTTTTCCATGCGCACTCCACCCCAGCTGGGCAGTGCTTGCCCCAGCCCCTGCCCCACTTCCTCCCTCACTGTGGGGGGTGTTAATCTGCCCCCTCACACCCTTTCTTTCCCCCCCCTCCCCTTCCACAATGACACAACACACTTACCAACTACACTGAGAGCAGTATGGTGGAATGGGGGTGGGAAGTGATCAGCTGATTCTAGATGCATCTGCGCATCTTGGCAACTGTGCTGCACCATGTAAAATTGAATCCATAACATGTACAAAAATAAAGGGTCACAATTAAATGACCGTGCATAACTGAAACTGTGCAAAAAACACCATGTAAATTGAGGCCCGACTGTACTACGTTTCATCTCCAAAAACAGACCAAAGCAAATGAATATTGTAAGTTGGCCTGTAAAATGAAGAAACTAAACAGAAATACATCCCTTGGAGTGTTTCTTTCAGAAAGGCTTATTTAGTGTGTTCTCACTTGCCTAGCAGATTGTAGTCTCTCTTTCTATGATCTATCTTCATCATGTTCTCTCCTAGTAGACTGCCACATTCATATTCACTTAGCTCCGGCTGTATTTAGACTCAGCATAAAGAGAATATCCTAGTGGATGAAGTTGGAGGCAGTTGTAAATATTGATAGTTAATTTGTCAAGAATAATTATTAAAGAGAACTGCTTCTTTTTAACACGAAAGCACCTACACATTTTTCCCTCCAAAAATTCATCTCTCTTTTCAGATTATATTATAAATTAGTTGAATATTATGGGAATGCTATATCTTGTAAATAATTCATGCTTATATGTAAGAAAATCAGAAATCTTTATACTAACCATTTTGCATAGTGCACAGAGGTCTAATATTTAGTGTACATTATTTGCATGCTTTTAAAAACATTTCAAAAATATTTTATAGTACTCTGAAGCCCCTATCAAAATGTTCATCCCATTCATATCATTATTAACATACTAACAATAGAATGTGATAGTACATTAATGTATGAGGAGGAAAATAAAATGCCATAACAGTTTACAATCTGATTATTCTTAAATTTTAAAAACAAAAATGAAGAGAGACTTTTTTTTTCTAACAAAGGTACATAATGCAAGTTTCAGGTATTAAAATTCATATGAAAATTGATAGAAAGATATGGAGGTTGCAAATTCAAGTCCACAAAGAAACCAACAAACAACTTATGCAGTACACTGACTCACTTCTGGACACTGAACGATTAGGAAAGAGCCCTGTGGTAAAAAATAATCTTAGTCATTCAAAATGGCATCATAAGACATATGCTTAAGAGAATTGAAATTGTGCAGACAACCTTAATTCTGAGTGGAACATTATTGTTCTTTTAACAGTTTTCTCCCTATTGTTATTTCTTACATTTTTACATTATCAAGTTGGAAATACAGAAATCCCTGAACATGGAACCATATTAATTTCCAAGTTAGTCGTTAGCTGGGTTTGAGACTTCAGAGATAATGGAATAATGGTGACATTAGTAGGCTTGTATCCTCTATTTGGATTGGGCAGTAGAGGGGGATATACACACTTTACCAGTTTTAGAAGTTCTTTAGAAGTATTTTGGAAGCTTCTGCTAGCTTATAGAGGAAGGTACAGATTAAGAATCCTGCTTCTTTTCCTGGTTCTGTCAGTAACCTACAGGTCCTTCTGTCCTATCCTGCCCCAACCTGCCTCTCTCTTTCTTTGTCCTCTCTGTTTCTTTTGCCCATAGTTTATATCTCTGATTCTCAGAATTAAAGTCTGTGAGACAAAAATAGCAACTTCCCTTAATACTTGCTTAAAGTAATTAAATTTCACTAGTTCGCCCTGTAACATCTATAAAACATTTAAAGCGCAGTCTCGGAAAGGCATCCACTCTTGATTTGAGGTCATCAAGAGACAGAAAAGCAAACATGTCCTTTGGTGGCTTGTTCCAATGATTATTCATTAGAGCTAAGCAATCTTTTGGAGGGTGGGGTGGTGAGTGGGAAGGAAATTGTTCTTCTTCCCTAGCTTAACACCTCATTTATCTATGTTAAAGCAAAACAGCTTCTTCATGGTTCCAGGATTCCTGCAGTTTAAGTGCTGAGCACCATAGCAGCCTTCACCTGCCATTAGCAATGCCATTAGCATTAGCAGAAAAAGTCCTGAAGCCATAATCTATAGCAGGGCTGTACAACTTCTTTGGCCTGTGGACTGGACTTGGTCTGTAGGGCTTTTTGGCTAGGTACAGACATTTGAAAAGCCCAAGGCAGAATCAGTCTAAATTATTTGGTTTTCTATAAGTGGCATATCTTAGATCGGTAGGGCACAGAACACACATTTGCCCTTTGGTTGACAGGAGATGGGGGGAGGCAAATCTTAGATTGGGTGCCACCATTTTTAAACCAGTCTATTTGTGCCAAACTTCTGTTATGGGTATAGACTGTCCAATCACTTATACCATTAAAAGTGTAATGCCTGTACCTGGCCCTTATAGGAGAGATGACCCATCTCTGATGACAGCCCCACAGCTCATCAGAATAGCTCTGGAGCCCCAGGGGTGAGCATCTCCACCTCTTGCCCCCTCACTTTTCAGCTGCTGCCAATTTGGGTGACCAGTGGCGACCAAAGCATCTGAATACAGATCTGGGCATGGCATGGATGAAGAGCAAATGGCAGTGGCATTCACACTCAGCAGCCTCAACAACAAGTCCTGTGATGTACAGTTCAAACCCTTGCAAACCACATGCAGCCATCAGGCCACCAGTTGGTTAGCTCTGATGTAGGTACTTTTTAGAAATGGAGCATGTTTGGTACAGCTAGCTTGAATGAGTTATGTAGGGGTAGATCATGCTCGGTGAAAGTGGAAGTGGTGGCAAGTTTAGCTGCCAAACTTGAAGAAGTCTGTGAAAATAAATGCTTTACAGAAACTTGAACTCAGCCAAATTTGGGTGTAGTTCCACAAAGACAACACCTGCTTGACTTCAGCCTTACCCTGCTGCCCAATTACATTCTTCTAGTTCTTGATGATCCAGTCTTTCTCAACAATTATGTTGAGAATTTACCCAGCATAGAAAATTTCAGTCCAAATACTTCAAGTAAAGTAAAAATAATTAAAACAGGGTCTCATAATGAAGAGAATTCATCAGACTTGGCCCTAGATGGTGCTTCTTGCTGCTCTCCTAAAATTTACTGGTTGATGGTAGTAAATGAATAACGGTTTTAACATTTTATATCAGAAGGAGCCATTAGAAATAAAGCTGCTAGTTGTGATAAACAGAAGTTTGAAATTATTGTGTTTGTTTCTCAGACTTTGTGTTTAGAGGTGTCTGGTGGTAATTTTGCGGGTACAGACTATTTTATGAGAATTCAATTTTTTCTTAGTTTGAAACAAGTCAGAAATAACATAAGGGAATAAGATGACCCAGAGATTGGGAATGTAGTACCCAGCATGCCACCTCTGTTTCCTGTAAGAATCCAGCTCTGGTCAATAGTTGGCCTTTGTACATGCCATAAAATTGGCTTTTAAAGTGGCTTAAATACCCTTTTGCACCACTTTAATAGTGTTGCTGTTTGTACGTTCGACAGCGTATTCCGCTTTAAATGACTTTGGTACGTAGCCATCACCTCCGAGATGCGTTAGTTTTCTACCTAATGAAGTACAACAGTGCGTGGGGTGCTGGAAGCTGATGTGCTTGAGGTTTGGTGGGCCCCGCGCAGCTCAGGGGCTGTGGGACCAGGCAGCAGCCTGTGCAGGCAGGCTCCACTGAAGGAAAAAAACAAGTGGCGAACCTGATTCCCCACCCCCCGAGCCTGTCTTGTCTGCCTGAGCTGTGCAGGGGCCTGATGCTTCCCTCTATGGCTGTGGGACCTCCTGGGACCACTCGGGCTGGGTACCAGTGGGTCGATGCTGCCTGGGGGGCCTCCATGCAGCTCAGGGACCATTCAGCCCACCAGCTCACCCCGCTGTCTCTGCTCCCCCCTCCCCCCGAAATGGCAGGTAAGAATTAGGCCCCCATCCTTGTGTACCCACCACAGGGGTTTGGTTCAGTTTCATTCTCCCTAAATTGAAGCGGTGTTTTTAAAAACCCACCCTTTCAGTTTAGAAAGAACTAAACCGAATTAAACCCTCATGGCATGTTTCATAGTTTCATAGTAGCTAGGGTCAGGAGGGACCTGAACAGATCATCTAGCCTGACCCCCTGCCACAGGCAGGAATGAATGCTGTGTTCACAAGACCCCAGACAGGTGATCATCTAACCTCTATAATAATCAGCCTAGCATTTTAAATTTATTTTCCATTGCCTCCTGAGTGGCCTTCAGAACATATGGCATCTATTCATTTCCCAGAAGGAGTCTCTGTCACAAAAACTACCACCACCACAATTGGAATGATCTTATAATGTATCAGAGTGCCAAAAGGGAAAGCACAAAGAACCTGAATTTACTGTGTCCTCAGTCAAAAGGCTGTTAGCTCCAGTTTGGCTTCAGTGCAAATTAGTAGTGATATGTAGATACATGCTCATTGCTGCTGCTTATGTTGAACCTGTACTGTGGATAAGCAAGACTTCATGAATTTAATTAAACTAATAAAGGAAATAGTCTGAAACTTCTCTGCTCTGCCTCCTCATATCTGAACCTGGAAGTTCAGATGTAGATGAACACAGGCAAAAAGATTAGCTAGATGTTGTAAGTGGGAATTTACAAATTCTATTCTCATCTTTAGCCAGTTCGTGCTAGTAGTGTGAAGCTACTTTACCCTAGTCAGTTTTGCTCATTCCTTACTGAAGTTCTTCCTTCCTTCCTTCCTTATTCCCAAACTCATTTAATTTGTCACTCAAAAGGAATTTTAAACCAGGTCTCAAAGGAAAATACAACACATCATTTGTCTTTCTTGTCATGCATATTTCCTTGTAATAGCATTCTCATTTCTAGGTTTGCAACAGCAATCAAGTCATTTTACAGCTTTAGATTGATGCAAAAGATTCACAGAAATAGTATCTGTGCTGCAAAGAGGAACTGTTTCAACATTTTATACTGACCAGAAAAATATACAGTTTTATATTGTGAGAGACAAGGATTTTTGTGGATGTTATCTTTTATTTGACCAACTGTATAGTTGGGAGGGACATATATCAGCGTTCAGGTACCATTGTATGTCAGGTCTCTGAGAAAAAAAGGAGATACAGCATAGTTAAATAGCAGGTAGAACAAAGGCTTATTTTCTCACATTTTTCCAGGACCATCACAGCTACAGCATCACCACCATACTACTACAGATTTTATTAAGTTTTATACTAACATACATGGGAAGTGCAAAAATACATGTAAAATGAAAATCTATTGAAACTTATTCTTTAAAACTAACAGTAAGAGATCTAGTCGTGAAAACATAAGGTATGTGGTTCCATGATCAACTTGGAGGCAGAACAACAGAATCTGAAAATAGATATCGAGTGAATCATTTATAATTGCTGTTTCTGGAATGCTCAGATCCAAAAGTGTGCAAGTACGAATTGACAGGTTTTCTAGTGCCATTGTATTGCCAGCAATTCTATAGATCATGGATGTCAAAATCACACCCATCCCAGCTGGATCTAGACAGTAGGGTCCTTTGCAGGCCACATCCAGACCAGACACAGCAGTGGGAGTTAGCACAGCTATTGCCGTCTGCTGCCAATATGTGTTCCCAATTGAGCTTCATACTCTGAATTTAAGAGGCAGGCCTCAGCTCTGAATTCCTGGTCCCTCTACTAGTCCTGTGGGCCACATGACATGGCTCCACAGGCCAATTTTGTTTCTGGGGCTGTAAGTTTGACACCCCTGCGGGAGTATTAGACTTGGGCAGAACTCGTACAGAATGTGCCTGCAGAGATAATATATTCAAATATTTTTGACCATCAGGCAAATCCTGAATTTGTTATTCATTTACAGAGTGAATAGCTACACTGAGGGACATTCCAATGATGCAATAGGGGGTTGTAAGGAAGAAGCTAAAAATAGATATACTTCCACAATGTAATTAATATAGTATTCCCTTCAGTATTATTATTAATTGTAAGAATTTACAAGGAAATTACTTTCTCATTTCTGCCTTTCTTCCTTGTAAAATCTCAGTATTATCTTTGTACCAAAGTAGATGTGAGAGATTACCTCTTACTTACCTATTTTTAAAAAGTGCATTTTGAGGGAACTAGTCTCAGGCTAAATAAATAAAATCAAACTTGATGGGAAGGCAGGGCAGTGCATTAAGCTAAACAGAGCTTGTAAACGTTGAATTTTGTGAAATACGGAGGCAAGATTTCCTTGGGTTCCTTCCAGTAGCAGATATTATGACTCTTTCTGCTTAAGTCTCTGTCCATAATTTTATTCAACATTGCACATAAATTGTCACTTTTGACCTGAGAAAAACCTTAAAAACATCAGGAATAAGGATTTTTCCCCCAGCAAGTTATAAGCACCTTTAAATAGGGATTTTCCCTTAAAAATGCATTCTCAACCATAACAGCATCACTGCTGTGACGGTATAATAGTGCTTTAAGCTTTTACAAAAATTACCTGCTGTGTAACCAAATTAACCTTTAAAAGGTGATAGTGTAATGATTGATAAAACACTGAACTTAAGAGTTATTTTACTAAGAAAGCTAATTTATTCAGATTTTGTAGAAAACCCCACTTTTGGTAGAAATGTTCCTTCTGTTCTCTATACAGAAAGGCACCACCTTATTCAGATACCTTATCTAATGAAATTTGGAACTAAATGTTTTTTCTCTCTCTCATATACTTTAACTATTCATACTTCCAGATTGAATACCTAGGTTGTGATTTAATCTTGCATTCTGTTGTCTTCAACTACATTTTAATGCTTTATGTTGTCAGCAAAATTCTTCAATTGAATTGTGTAATTAACCTAGGGATGCTTTAGCTAGCTTTTCCAAAGGATGTTATAATAGCAGTAAAAATGGGCTCTGAAAGCTGGTTATATATCACCAAAATTTTGAAGTAAAGTATGTGTTCTTGCAAAAATATACCCATATAATGATATGGCAAGGTAATATCCTGTATACCTTATTTTGTGCATATAGCAATAAGATATTCACCTTGTATTTTAAAGGCAGACTGAAAAAAAAGGATAAAAAGATCTTTCCTTGCTTCTGCAGTAGGGACCCCGGGACTGGGGAGAGAAGAAAGCATCTATATTCAGCAGTTAGGGAGCCCCAAGTGCAGCACTACAGAGTTAGTTTCCTTTCCCTGGCAGAAGCAGAAACTGCTAATACTATATTTCCTCACTTATGTGTATCCCAATATCCAGCAGATAAACTTTGGGGAAAAGGTGTATTGTATATGATAACATATGGTATTCTATTACTCTTCCATTTCTTCTGCAGCTCAGACTGCGCTGTAGTGTAGAGCTACCCAAGCTATCTTTTACATGAGTTAGTTTGTGTGGCAAAAGCAGTCTAACCTTGAAAGCACAGAACTCAGCAATGACTAACTTATGTTGCTTCTTGTTGGTGTCAGTTAGCCCATATTGACCTCTTTGGAGTCATAGTTAGGCTGCTTTTGATACTCAGCTTCATTTGGGTATCTCTGTACCATTCAGCAGTTGGTAGTATAGCCATTTTCATACTTTAAGTGTTTGCTAAAGCATGGGTAAAGTTTTTGCCTTTTCAGAAAGAATACATGGAGTTACATCTCTGGAGTATTGTTTATGAACCCCAGGTATGTAGTTATTAATAGGTACCAGTCAACTTTCAAAGAGAATATTGTACAATGTGTATGGAAGAAAAAAATACTTATGTCCACAGAAAATTTAGTAAACAGTACAGAATATTGTGAATAGTATTTGGAAGAATATCAGTTATTGTTTGAAAACCCTATGGATATTCCTCATAGAGATTTTCCCTTTTTTGTTGCTGTTATGCTCTTTTATATTGATACTTTCTGTTTACAGTAGATGTTTACTTTTGTGCTTTACCATACACATATAAACACACTTTCTTTTGATAATCTTTCAGAAATAATTCCTCAGTCTCTATAGTGATGCATAATCTATATTATTTTTTACTACATACAAAATTGTGGGTTTCTCATAGGAAGCAGCATTCTAGTCTTTGGATTAGTATTTGGTATTCAGTTGCTGAATCCAAAGTGGTTCAGCTATAGAGACTGACACACAAAAAAATAATTTCCTTGGATTTCTGAAAGGCTGTAACTCAATGCACCATTATTTTTTCCTCATACATTCAGCAAAATCAGCAACAAACTTTCACCTCACTCAGGTCTGTTCTTGGTCTGTCCTTAACTGAGGCAGGCTAGTAGACTTAAACCATTACCTAACAACAAGGTAGTGAGTTCCACACCCTATGTCAAGGTGGCTGTTGCTCCCATCCTATCTGCTGTCCATAAAATACACTTCAGTAAACCAAACATTATCCTAGTAGGGGATTTTTCTAGTCAGTAAAGCTGAAATAGCAATTGCTTGTATTTAAAGTGATACACTGGTCAGCTGCTGAATTCAAAGTGTCATCTAATTTATATTTATGATTTCCTATTCCTGTGCTCTGATTGGCTTTGCTCAGAGGGGCCAACTAAGAGTTATCTGCCAGGCAGGGAAACTTTCTATGAAGCTTCAGAAATGGAGGTTGGCCAGTAACTGCCACACTATAGTTTTTTTATGTTTTATAGTTGAGTTGCCCTGCCCTGCCCTCCATATCTTCAGAGACTCAAATTATTCCTGCTTCTCTACATTTCTTTGAACCAAAGTTAGTCAAATGCTGTTATATGGCATATGGTTCACACCTAGACATATTGTACCCACAAAAACATGCATTAGCTCCAAAAGACAATTGCAGCTCAAAGTTTTTTGAGAGCTTTCAAATGTATTAAACATTGGGGAGGAAGAAATATTTTTAAAAATTATACAATAATATAGTACACATTTGTCTTCTCTTTCATACTACTAGTATAGGTATACAGGTATGTAGCTGAACTGCCACTTAGGCCCTTCCAGTATTCTACTGACTTCATGTTGTTATATGATATACTTTACTTTGGGCCAGTCCTCAAAATAAGAGTTTATAAATGAGGATTGCTTTTTAAGAAGTGAACATTCATGTTTTTGGGCCATATGTTAGAATGTGTTCTACTCAGATAGGCCTCTATATCTGTACATAGACTAATTGACTTTAGTGGACTTCCATGACAGTGAATTCCTGCACCCTCCTGAAAATTCTTATTTAAGAGATGCTCTGTTTGCATGCAGGGGTCTGTCTTACTTGGAGCTCATTACATGGTTGGGGTTTACACTGGCAGATAATATTAGCTAACAGCCTTTCTGTAGGATTGTATTGCATGGTTGGCCAAGTGCTAAAAGTCTGAGGCATTGGTTTAATTTAATCACAGGTGCATATTCATCTTTTCCTACTTCAACTTTTGATTGGACCCAATCATTTTCCTGAATTACCTTATGTTAGTCAGGCAATCCCACTTATTGTGCCCATGTGAATAATAGTTCTTCAGGATACTGTGGCTCTCTATATTGGGCATAACTTAAGAAGGTACAGACCACTTTCCTCTGGTTTTAGTTATGTTCATTTTGTTATCTTTGCTCCATTTCTTACATATATCTTTACTTTTGTCTATGTAGGTATCTAGGTATTTTTCTTAGCTTATTGCCATCTGTTTTCCCATAATCCTTTATATTTTTTTCTTTTTATAAAAGAAAATATACCAAAGTATTGTGTTGTCCACATTTTGTCCTTCTCTGGATGAAAGACTCCATAGGGGCTAGGGACAGACATTACACATAAACCGGTTTTAAGTGATCAGAAACTGGTTTAAACCTGTAATAGAACAGACATTCTGTGCACATAAAACAGTTTGAAAATGGCTGAAACTGGTTTGAGATAAACCTGGTTAAAGGTAATATCAGACTTAACCGATTTGGCTCAAACCAGTTTATGCAATGTCCGTCTCAGACCCCTTACTGGTTTAACTTAAACCAGAGACCTCCAGTATTGCAGCATGCTCTCTCTGCTGCAGCCCAGCCAGGCTGGCCCCACCCCTGTGCTCCCCAGCCCAAGAAGGGACAGGGAGAATGGAGGTCTGGCCAGGAAGTGGTTTAATTCCCCCTCTCTTTCTCAGCAGCAGGGAGACAAGGCAGGTTTATCAGGTGCCCCCCACACCCCTAACTGCTGCAGCAGTGGGGCACCATGGCCCCTGAGGCAGAGGGAGGCAGGGAGCAGAATTAGTCTCCCCTCTATCCCCACTGGCAGCCAAGTCTGCCCAGCCTTGCTGCCACCACGCTTGCTCCCAGTGAGGGGACTAGGCCCCTTGATGTCCCCTCCACTGGACATCAGAGGGAGGAGGAATAACCCCATCCCTGCCCCTACAAGGGGCCCTGTCTAGTCATGTCCCCACCCAACTGCTGCAGGGCTGGAGTCTCCTGCCATGTCCCCTTCCCAGCCTCTGGGCTAGCTGAGGCCAGCAGGGGTGTAGGGGGCAGAAGCGCTCATCAGGGCTTGGCTCTGCCCCCAGAGCTGGGAGCCATGCCCTCCTCTCAGCTGGGCAAGAGAATGAGAAGGGGACATGGCAGGGGACTTCAGCTTGTCCTTTCCCTCCTTCCTCTCTCTTTCTCCCCTCCCCTCAGCCTCAAAAGAGGAACTCTCTCCTGTCTTGTGCTGAGAAATCAGGCTGCTACCCTAGTACTGGCAGCCTGTGCTTGGTTGGCACTCAGGCCAGCCCTCTCCCAGCAGGAGGGGTCTTATTTCTTTGGATGCTGCCCCAAGTGCAGATGGAGCAGCATCTGCTGGTACCAGGGCAGCAGCCTGACTTCTCAGCACAGGAAGGGAGAGGGTTCCTCTTCTCAGCCTTGGGGCTGCCTGGCAGGATTGAGAAGCCTGTACTGGGGCTTGGCTTCACCCCCCTGAAAGCTAGGAGCAGAGCTGGAGTCCATTGCCATGTCCCCTTCTGTCTCTGGGCCAGCAGAAGGTAGGAGGGGAAGGAGGGAGAGGAGAAGCTGAGGTCCCCATGCCCCCCTCTCAGCTGCCCTAGAGGATGTGAAGGGGACATGGCACAGGACTTTAGCCAAGCCCCAGTACAGGCTCCTTGATCCTCCCAGCCATCCTCAAGGCTGAGAAGAGGAACGATCTCCCAGAGCCTGAGAATGGGATGTGGCAGGGGACTCCAGCCCTGCAGCGGTGGAGCAGGGGCACAGTCAGACAGGGCCCCTTGTGGGGTAGGGGTGGGGTCCAGCAGAGTGGACGGCAGGGGTCCTATTCCCCCACTGGGAGCAAGCACAGCAGTGACAGTGGGGAGACCCAGCTGCCAGTGGGGATAGAGGGGAGACTAACTCTCCTCCCTACCCCACTCTACCTCAAGGACCATGGTACCCTGCTGTTGCAGCAGTGAAGGGGGAGTGCCTGGCAGACCTGGGTCAGGTCCCTGCCGGTGGGATAGAGAGGGGGAATTAAACCCCTCCCTGGCCAATTCAGCCTGGACTGGCCACACCCCCTCCAGCATAGCTTCCCTGCAGCCAAGGGCATGCTCTAGGACTCCCTGACTCTTGGCCTGAGCAACTGCAGGCATGTGCCTGCCAGGCATGGCTGGTGAACTCAGACTGGTGGAATGGTGGAGTGTCCCACAGGATGGGGGAGGGGGAGGGAGTTCGCAACCAGCGGGCAGTGGGGGGTGGGGCTTGCAGCCAGCTGGAGCAGGGGGGTTTGCAGCCAGCCAGGAATGGAGGGGTTTGGAGTACCTGCCCGGGTGCAAACCAGTCCACCCCTCCTGGCCTGCTGCAAATTCCACCCTGCTCCTGGCCAGCTGCAAACCCCCCTGCCCTGCACGCTCCCATGGGATGCTCCACCACCCCACCAGTCTGAGTTTACCAGCTGCACCTGATGCCTGCACTTCCTCAGTCCAGAGAGAATGTTTGTCCTGTTACAAACTGGTTTAGCTTAGGCAGGTTAGACTAACCTGCAACGGTTGAATCAATTCAGGCTCTGCCTTTTGAATGTCTGTCCCTAGCCACTAAGTGTATGGTAAGATCTTCAGCCAGTATGGTCTGTTAGAGAAAGAGCTGATGGATAATATATTATCTTTCCTTGTTCTGGGGTCATGCAGTAGCACCATCTTAGTTTCCTCTTCTCTGGACACTTTAACAATATTTGAGTATATATTAACCTCTCTCTCTCTCTTTCTCTCTATTATTCCTTATGCCAGGGGTTGGCAGCTCACAGGTCAGATCTGTCTAGCAAAGATTTTATCCAGCCCTCCCAAAAATGGAAGTTTATCTATCCCACTATTAGTAAGTTTAGTGTGAGACTTCATCAGCTATTGCCACCTCCAGCTTACCTTAGGACCTAATTGTGTTAATTCAGCCATCTATTAGCAAAAAGATTGTTGACCCCTGCATTACACATAACAATAAAGCAGATTCTGGCACTGGCTTAACTCTTCTGCAGGGCATTTCAGTAGGCTATTCTGAACTTTTGCTCACTGTTTCTACGCTACCACGTGTTTATATATAAAACATTAAGACCATCTGTGATAGGGTAAACAATCTGCTTCTTTCCATTTTTTTTTCTTTCCTTTAGGGAGCCTACAAATTGAAATTCTTAAAGGGGGGATTAGAAGAATTTCTTTCCCAATTTCAGCCTCTGAGTTTATTCCCTTTAATTTAATTTGTTCTCTGAGTTTTTGTGTGTGTGTGCTGGTATATAAAATATATTTAGCTAGACCGCTTTAATTTATCAATTCTTTCTCAAACCAGAAAAGATTTTTTTCTTTTTGATTAGACAACACTCAATGGCTGCATTTAGCTAAAACTAAGTGAGAAAGGAATACTGTGATATTTCTCGGTGAAAGAAGAGGGTCTCATTCTAGTTTATTGATCTAATAGTGAAAAGGGAGGAGTGGTTATTATTCTTAACCACCCTAATGCAGAAAATAACATAACCTATCATATACTTCCTGATTATTGGCTGTTGAGCCCAAGCCAGACTGAATTTAGGAAACCATACAGGGGCAGCATCAAAAAAAAAGAGAGAGAAGCCTACACCAGATGGAAAACTAAAATCATCACCAAGGAGGACTACTCAGCACTAGCTCATACCTGTAGGAAGTAGTCCAGAAAAGCCAAGGCAGCAACCAAACTCAGGCTAGCCACCAGAACCAAGGATAACAAAAAGTCATTCTTCAGATATGTGGGAAGTCAGAGGTAGAACAAAAGCAATATTGGCCTCCTGTGAGATCAAATGGGGCAGCTGACATCTGATGCCCAAGAAAAGGCCAATCTCTTAAACAATTACTTTGCATCAGTTTTCCACCTGCCCAAGGGGGTCCTGCTGTCAGACAGGACACAATGCACCCAGGGCTTGGGTGCCCACAACTGATGTAGATCAAGTGAGAGAACACCTTGAGAGGCTTGGCTTCCATAAGTCCATAGGCCCAGATGGATTGCACCTGAGAGTCTTAAAAGAGCTGGAGGACATCATAGCATGCCTTATGGCCAAGATATTTGAAAGCTTGTGGCACTTGGGTAATGTACTGGAAAAGAGCCCATGTGGTCTCAATCTTCAAGAAAGGGAGGAAAGAAGATCCAGGGAATTACAGACCAAACAGTCTGACATCCATCCCTGGAAAGATCTTGGAGAAAATTATCAAGGGATCCATCTGCAACATGCTAACAGAAAGCAACCTACTGAATGCCAGCCAACATGGTTTTATGACTGCAAGGTTTTGCCTGACCAACCTCATTTCCTTCTGTGACCAGGTGATGCATTGCCTGGACAGGGAAGATGAGGTTGATGTCATTTATCTGGATTTCAAGAAGGCCTTTGACTTGGTATCCCATGATGTCCTCATGACCAAGTTAGGGAATTGTGGCCACAACCATCTCATGGTCCAATGGCTGGGGAACTAGCTCTGGGGTCGGACCCAAAGAGTAGTAGTTGATGGGAACAAACCAGTGTGGTGCAAGGTTACCAGTGGAGTCCTCCAGGGCTCAATGCTCAGGCCAATACTCTTCAATATCTTCATTAATGATCTGGATTTGGGCATCAGATGTGGACTGGCAAACTTAGCGGATGATACTAAACTATGGGGGAAGGCAGTTATGCTGGAGGACAGGCTGGGGATACAGGCTGACCTGGACATGCTTGCAAAGTGGGTGGACCAAAACCTGATGGCATTCAATGTAGAGAAATGCAGGATACTTCATCTTGGGAGAAAAAACCAGCATCATACTTACAGGCTCAGCAGTACTACCCTCGCTAGCACCCTGACCGAAAGAGACTTAGGGGTCTTGATTGATCACAAGATGAACATGAGCCACTAATGCAATGCCAGCAAAGCAAACCAAACTCTGGCATGCATCCACCAATGCATCTCAAGCAAAACCAGGAACATCATCCTTCCACTTTACTCAGCCTTAGTGAGGCCACAGCTGGAATACTGTGTCCAGTTTTGGGCCCCTCACTTCAGGAGGGATGTGGATAAGGTCAAGAGAGTTCAGAGAAGGGCCACCCATATGATGAAAGGCCAAGAGAGCAAGCCTTACGAGAGGCTGAGGGATGTGGGACTCTTCAGCCTGGTGAAAACAAGGCTCAGGGGGGACTCGGTGGCAGCCTATAAGTATATAAGGGAGGTGCATCAGGATCTTGGAGAACAGATGTTCACCAGGGCTCCACAAGGGATAACTAGTAGGCCTGTGTGAAGAGGCTAGTATTCGTTTCAGGCTTGGATTCAGCTGATTTGGGGGGACAGTGATTTGATTCAGTGATTTGAATCACTGTCCCGAATTGATTCGGCCAAATCTCCGAATCACCCAGGCCCATCCCCCACCTGCTCTTCCAGCCCTAGCAATGGCTGCTCTGCCCACCCCAGCTCCCATCACCTTGGGGGGAAAAAAAAGCCCCAACTAAATGGGTGCTGCCACATGGGGGGGGGCAATCTCCACTGCTCCCCACTGCCCCAAACTGTGTGGGGAGCTCTGCATGAGTCCCCCAGCCCCTTCTGCTCCTCCAGCCCCTGCCCCATG
>NW_005841834.1:1535508-1538510 GCF_000455745.1 Alligator sinensis | reverse complement strand
CCCCCCCCCCCCCCCCCAAAATCCCCAGACTCACCAGTTCCTATCCTTCAGGGAGCAATCCCCACTGTCCCACCCCCGCTGCCCCACCAGGTATTTGTTTTATCTTTTTAAAAATCAATATAATGAGGAGTCTTCAGTGGGTTTTCTGTAGAGAGGCATCTGTATGTGGTAGCAGCGGCATCTCCAGCACCCACTGCATGCCCCATGGTGGAGCCAGAACTGCTTCCACTGGTGTATGCCTTATACTGCAGCACCAACTCTGGATCTGGCATGGGGCATGAAGCAGTGGCAGAAGCTCCAGGATGTGGTGGTGGAGGGGCTGGTGGCATAGGAGGTAAGACTGCAGCAGTGGCAATGGGCAAAGAGGCCAAGGGCAACTGGGATCAGCATTTGCCCTCCTGCCACTGATCATCATGTCTACTGGGGAAAAAGGGCCCCAGCTTCTGCAGCAGGCTGTTTCTCTTGGCCATGCCCTCCCAACTTCTGGGAGGACCTGGTAGCCCAGCAAGCATGATAGTCCAGCTCTATGTGCTGGATCCTGTCTACAAACCATATGTTTGACACTTTTGCTGTAAGGCACTTGCAGCTGACACATTCCTCTCACCTAGGAGTTCCTTGCTCCCAAACTGCAAAATCATTTGCCATTGTGTTTCAGAAGGCAGTTAGGCTCACTTGCTGAGGAAAGAAAGCCTAAAGGGTCAGAAGATCTAAAAAGACAAGAGGGTGAGGCATCTTGAGGATGAATGTTTAAGTGTGTTTTATTTTCTGTGTCCAAAGATGAAAGAGTCACTAAGCTGTGGCTAAAGAGGGTTAAGCATATCATCTTTAACCAGTAGACACTGATGAACCTTACCAGTGTATTGTAGCCTAGGATCTTTTGGTTCCTTTTTGGTGCAACCTTACTCAGCACCAAAAGGGTTTATGGTTATATAGGCTTTGGTACCTATGTATTACATGACAACTTGATGCTTTGCTGGTGGAACCCAACTGTGTCCCCATCCTTTTAATGGTTACAATGCTTTGTGAACAATTGCCTGACCATAGACTCACTTAATGTGGTTCTAGGTTTCTTCCCTACAATTTAAAGATTTAGATAAACAAGTACATGTGTTTTACCATTCTTTAAGGCCTCCTCTACATGTTACAGGTATTGTGCAATTAACTGGTTAATTGCAAAGTTATCTTAAGGCCAGATACATGTGCAAAGTAGCTACCACACAATAAAAAGCTCCAACCAGGTATAAAGTTAGACCTTGAAAATGTGTACTAACTTTATAGCTGGTTGCTATCAAGCTTTAATTTGCACATGTGGCACAGTTTCCCCTACAGCTCGGATCCCCTGTCAGCTGACAGGGCTCCCAGCCACAGGGGAGCACCTTGCCCAGCATAAAACCTGTGAGCCCCGGGGATCACAGATGCTGTGATCCCCAAGGCCCAGGCATGTGTGAAACCCCTAGCCCATATGGGGCTTTTGGTCCTGGCTACATCTGATGAGGTTTTTGGCCTCAGTTGTATGTTACATGAGATGTAGCTGGAACTGGAAGCCCCATCAGTCATGGGGTCTCGGTCCCAGCTACCCCTAAGGTGCAGATGGGGCCAAGAGCCCTATCAGTTGCAGAGCTCTTGGTCCCAGCTTCATGCGGCCTACATGGCTGGAAGACCCCTCAGCAAAGTTGGCTCACAGCTATGGGAGCCTGCTTCTTGCCAGTATAGGGGGAGCCCAGGATTGGTTTTCCCCTCCACCATCAGTAAGGTATGACTGGATCTAATGTGTCATCCCACAATAGCACTTCCCACCATGCATGTGAAACATGGCAGGAGGTGCAATTGTGTGGATCATGAATTAGATTCAATTGCATAATTACCTGCACATGTAAAGGGAGTTTTAGGCATACGTCTATGCTAAAAACCCTGAAGATGTAATCGGATGGTAGTGTAAGAGTGATGCTGTAGCCATGGTCTAGAAATTATGAGGCAATAATTGCTTAAAGTGACATCTTTTATTGGACAAACTCTGTAGCTGGGACAAGCTTCCAAATGCAAGACATTCTTTTTCAGATCTCATAGAACAGGAAGCCAAGCATAGAAGCATTTAGAATCATCTATGCAACATTTGCTGTAGGAGCCCACATTCATCAAGGTTGATTATCTGCTTGCTCTATTTCTAAATGAATCCCTTTCAAGTTCTATCTGATAAGTGATTTATTGAATAACTAGTTAGGACATTCATGTCTTCATGCAAAAGAAGTAGGTTGGAATATAGCCATGGCCCTAATCTGGTAGATATTCATATGCTCATACACAAATTGTTTTCTAAGACCATCTATCATTTGGTGTTTCACCAAAGGGCTTTTGATACTGGCCTTTGCCCAAACTATACTTGGAGAAAATGGCATGAGTTTATCCAGAGAGCTCCACATACGAAATAGTATCTAACTAGAATGAGTGTAAGTGCCCTACACAGAAAGGGGAAGGTAGGTACCTCCAAAAGGTGTGATTCAGAAAATCTGAGGTAACCAGTAAGAAACACTAAATACAGGGGAGTTCTGATCAAGTCGGAACTCCTGCACTTCTCTGGAGCTTAGCATCAAGGCTAACTTGGACTGAACATTAAACAACTTCTGTTTACTTGCACTTAATCCTCCTCCTTAAATGCATGCCTAGTACCTCCAGGAAGAGCACACACCAACTTCTGAAACTTCCTTAGCCTGATGAAGGGTTTTTGAACTTGAAAGCTTGCTTAATAACTATTCTCCAACTATTTGGGTTGGTCTAATAAAAGATACCTAATTCACCCAAGGAACCTTGTCTGCCTAGTACCTCCAAACACTTGCAGACGAGCCTATTCTGAGTCTGAGGGTAGGCATGGCAGCATCTTTTACCCAGTACTCTAGCAGTCAGAAAAGTTGCCTTCTCAACCTGTAGGACTTTAAACCTATTTTTCCAGTTTCCCAGGAAAATATCCCTAAACCAGGCTATACATCATACATCACTCGTCCTTT
>NW_005841834.1:1506039-1535477 GCF_000455745.1 Alligator sinensis | reverse complement strand
TGAACCGCTAGGCAACCAAGAGCATAGAAGTCATGGACCACTGGGCAGCTCAGAAGTCTTGAGGCTGGAGACTGAGCAAGCAAGAGCCTGGCCCTGTAATTTACATGGTTACAGAACACCCTGTGAATGGGGGGTCACGGAGCAGGCGGGTGTTGATTATCTGTTGTTAAGTGCATAAGGAGTACTGAGAGTAAACAGGAGGGAATCTGGCCCTATTTTCTACTGGTTACAGCATGAGGTCCCTGCTGCTACAGTCTTATTTCTTCTTTATCTTTATCCTTCTAAATCAAACGACCATAGATTGCTTTTGCTTACTTAAAAGTCTTCAACCTGACAAAGTCCCCTGCAGTACTTCTGACACTAAGGCCAGGTACAGACATTTACACTTTTACCAGTATAAGTGATCAGAAACCAGTCTATACCCATAACAGAACAGAAGTTTGGCATGCACAGACAGGTTTAAAAATGGTGAAACTTGGTTGAAGATTTGTCCCCCGACTCCCAGCTGCTCCCCAAAACTAAAGGGCAGATGTGTGTTCTTACAGAAAATCACATAACTTAGATCAATTCTGCCTCAGGCTTTTGGAATGTCTGTACCTAGACTAAATTGGATATCTGCCTTATTTTTAGAAATGAGGCTTTACCCCAACTGAAGTAGAAGGCCAAGGGTATTAGCTGACAGATTGCAACTTTTTTCTCTGCTTATATTTTCAAGCTTCTAACCTTGTGCTCCTAATTATTTATAACATAATTCAGCTTGAAATGAGTAGCTTTCTTTATATATATTTTTACTTGAATACTGTATTTATTTTTGCATTCTGTGTTTAATTAAATGTTTCATTTTGGTTTGCACCAAAAATTTTGGGCTCAGACAAGTCTTGCAGTGTGATGTATTCAAAATAAACACACACACATTAACTCTTATAGTATAGCCTACATATGTTATCTCTCTTATAATAAAATAGGAGAGAGAATTTTTTTTATAAAAGAAAGTGATCATTTAACAGAATTGTCCATTACACTGCTAAATGTGGCACTAAATAGAACCATTCTGCAGAACATTTATAAAAACAAGTGTGTTTTATTTTCAATAACATCAAAAATGAATTTCTTTCATGCATTATGTTCTCCTCTAAGCAGGTAATTACATTACTAGCTATACACAAAAAGTAAAATTGGTTTAAAAAAAAAAACAACCAAAAAAACCCAACAGATTTTTTTTCTTTACAAGAGGTGGCTTCCTGAGCAGGTTTTAAATTATCTCTTTGAAGAAATATGTTGGTATTTCATTCCAGAGGGAAGAATTAAACACCAATAGTCAGAATAACCTCCTGTTGGGCTTTACCAAAAATAAGGAGTAAGGACTATTGATTTCACTGGAAGTAGGTTGCCTGAATAATACCTTTAGAAATCTAGTTCTAAATGTCCAGGTTCTTAATTTAAAGTCCAGAACTCCTCAACCCCCATTTCCTATTAAAGTTGCCCTGGGTGGGATAGGGGAGGCTGGGGCCAGCTCAGGTGCTAGCCCCAGCAGCCTTACTTGGGGTCCTGGGGGCCTCTCAGGCCTCCAGTAGTAGTGATCTCAGTGCATGGAGCCTGGCCAACAGCTAGAGTGTTGCTCTGGCTGGCCAGGCTCTGGTTTCAGGTGGTGCATGCTGCTGCCCCATGTGCCACCCCAATTTTTTCTGTTGTGTTGGGGTTTTTTTTCTTACACCAGGATTTCCTGGTATCAAAAAACCCCACTATGCTGCAAATCAGCAGTGCAGCAAGTGCTTGCATATGCAATGTATACAGTTTGTAGTGTCGCTGTATGCAGTTTGTAGTGTCGCAAATGGGTTTTAATTTTGTATTTTTTGTGTTAATATTATTTAATTGCCCTGTTTTAATTAAAAAGTGGATATTTTTAAAAAACGTGAACATTCTTTTTATCTTCCCCCATTTTAAAATTGGAATATTTCATTTCTTTTTAACAATTCTTAAAAAAGAAAAGAACAGAAAAACCTCAGAGTTGTTGAAAAATATAATGGAACTGAAAATAAATTTGAATTTTCAAGAATGTCTGAACCAGCTCTTCAGGACCATCTCTGCATACATCTTGCTGGCCAATTCTGAATCATTTTTATTCAGGCAGCTAAAGAATCAAAACTTCAACATACCAGTAACTTACTGGAATTGCATATGACATCTTACAAAGGACATAAGATACAACAATGATGAACTTACTATATGTGCTATCAATATAATGATTGCATATGTAAATATAACATTAAACTTCATTAATATTAAAAAAAATCTGGCTAGAGACATTGGCTTACTAGTTCATGAATCTTTGTATAGATCAGGAAGATAATCCATATTTCTACATATCTATCCCCTTTTGTACCTTCAAATCTAACCCAGGGCTGTCCAGCTTGTTGCCCATGGGTCATATGTGGCCTGTGATAGGTTCATTTGCAGCCCCTGGCCTCCCATGCAGCTGTCATCCCCTCATTGCTCTGACTTCAGGGAATCCAGGCTCTCCCTCCCTCCTCCAGCTTCTGCTTCCCACCCTGCCTGAAGCGGCAGCGCAGAGAAGTACAGCCCACAGTGCTGCAAAGGACCCTGGAACTAGGGGTGGGGATTGAAGCAGTGTAGTGGAGGGGCACCCACATGGCACGTGGCTCACAGTGGTGACTGTGAGCCACCACAGTGAATGGCCTGCACAACATGCAGGGTTGACCACTGTCCAGAAGTTGGACAGGCCTGAGGACATATAGGATAACTGTTGTTATTAATTTTCCTTCTAGATATCCTTTGATCAGAATGTACTTACCTCCTTCATCTACCTGTCTTTTAAGACAAAAGGATTATTTTTAACTGGTAAAAGTACCACACCTTTCCTGTTCAGCTACCCTGTAGAGCAATGTAATGACTGTACCTATGTTGTTCTCAGATTTGTCATGCCCATTTTGCAAATAGGTTTCTTGCAAAAGCACAATACTATGTCTAACTTTTTAAATTACTTGTAAGACTCTTCTCCATTGACCAGGGTCATTCAGCCCTTTAACATTTATAGAATTTTTGTTGTACTGGCTCTCACATTCCTTTAGAATTTACTGGTTTGTATCTTTTGTATACTTTAAAAAAAAATTTCCAGATTAAGTTCCACTCTCTTTCAACTGGAGTTTTGCAAGTCATTGCATATTGTCATGTACATTCTATCTCAAAAATTAACTTTTTCTTTTTTTTTACTAAAACCCTCTACCATCCTCTCCCCCACTATATCTATGTGCTGTACCTCATTTAATTTCTCTTCAGTTTGGATCCCCAAATGATCCTTATTGTGATACTTTTTACCCATTTTCTAAGAAGTGGAAATTCAACCTAACAGTCAAATAGAAAGGGATGTTTAAACTTTGCCTGCCTGAGTAATGAACTCCTTTCTGAAAGGTTCTGGACTCCCACCCCAGAGCACTCAGGGTACTGTATTTGTTATTTTTTCACTTACCACAATCCCTAAAATAAGACACGCACCTTGTTTTTGGAAGGACAGAATGAAGAAAAAAGATTTTTATCCAAAATTGTGGCCTCAGAGAGCAGGGACAGAGCCTGATCTTCAGCTCACTCTCCCTCCCTTTCAGCTCAGGAAAAAAAATACAGTTTTAATCCTTTCACAGCTGAATTGACAGCAGCACTTTGCTGCTTTACCAAGAGCTGAAATTATAGCTGCTCCTGAAGCCTGGACCATGTGCTGATCTAGGATTTTGAAAAAAGCTAAAAATAGTTTGCAGACCTGTAAAACACGAAGAAAGAGACCAGGAGTTGCTAAATTGCAAATCCTTCAGCAAAATTGCCAAAAAGGATAGCTTGATTAATGGAACATCAAAACCATTAAAAAGAAGAATGGGTCTTTAACACCTGTTGAGTGAAGAGCAATTGCCAGGAATTATGTCAATTCTAATATGCTATGAAGTCAGATGACTCTTTCAGCACTGCCTGAATAGAAATGCCACTGTTGCTATTCTGGACAGAAAATCAACTTCCCCACTTCACCCAAGTTTGGAAGGTGAATTTTGGTGAAAAGTGTTATGTAGTATGCAAGTAAATATAGTAATTCATCAGCCATTGTTAGCTGAACAGAGTTGTGCAAAGCCATATTTAAAGCCTCTCCTCAATCTCTTCCCATGTTGCACTATATTTGCACTCCTCCCCCATCGTCTTGCTTCTCACTTTAGAATATGTTTTTACTGTCCCATTTTCCTAATTATTTCGGTTCTCAACATTCCTGTTTTTATCCCTTTCCGCCCACCCTGTACTGCTCTCCCTACCTTTTAAAAGTTTCACTTCCATCGTACTACTGTTCAGATCTTCTCAAATCTTCAGTACACCAAGTTACATGACTTCTAGTCTTTTTGCACTTTAGTATCTTCGTAGCGTTTTGGTATCTTCATTGGTATCTACTTTGAGTTCAGTTTCTTAAGGATTTTAAAGCCTTACTTCTTCTCTTCTATAATATGTTGCTGTACTTGATGTGTGAAGAATTTTGATTCTGCAGATCATGTGAGTTGTTTGGAGTCAGGATCTCCCAGTGAGTTTCTCAAGGGGAACTAGCTTTGCAAATTGATGGCCTTACATGAGGTATGCACTTTACAAAAATGGAAAGTACTTTTTGGAAGTTAACAAGGTCAGGGATCAACAGTGTTTGAGAATTATACCACCTCTTCCTTAAACAGCTTCAGGTAGGTTTCTGCTCTGGTGATATATCATGTGACCTGTTTGGCTGACCAGTATTTGCTCTAAATTTTACTTTTGCATTCCCATTGGCTCTGAGGGCATAGTTTATAATAGTATATATTATAATGTATATATTATATATTATGTGTATATAATGTATATATTATGGTGTGTATATATGTATATTGTACACACACATATATATGTGTTCAAGAATTAGTATATATGTGTGTGCGTATATATATGTATGCCTGAGAACATAATCTGCAGTGTATGTTCTTTTACTGTTAAGGATATTATTATGTTGCTCAAAGAAGTAACAGTTTGATTGTCAGAGCTTAGATGTTTTTATTTCACTTTTTAAAATGTATAACTGAAGGTTCTGGGATTGCTATCAAGTTATACAAACTACCTGAAAGAATCCCCCTCTGTCATTTTCTAGGGTTTTCTTGATGACATTCTCTAAGTTTGAATGTCTAGACATTTTAGTAGAGGACTTAGTCTTAAAGTTTGCTTTCTCTGGCTCTATACACACATTCAGATGACATGTGAGAATTCTCCTTGGTTTGTTCTCCTGGTAGAAACAACTAAACAGAGACACCCTTACAGATATTTGAATTCTAAGTCCTTGAAGGGCAGAGATCTTGCAGTGCTGACACTGTGCAGCCAGGGCCCCTCTGCACACATTTCAGCATGCTCTGCAGGCTTCCTCAGTCTGTCCGGGGACAGAACAGCAAGGCACAAGGCAACTCTGGTTGGCTGACCCAGACTATTCTCAGTCAGTGTGTTCTGGTCTCTGCTTGGCTGGACTCTGTCACAAAAGAAAAAATGGTATAAATCAATGGCAGTAGGAATTCATTCAGGTATCACTATCATCAAGTCAATTACTAACTTTTCTGAGCTATTCTGAGGAAACACATAGAAAAGAAAACACATACAGGAGTCATATACCTAATTTATTTAGGTATTTGTACCACCCTTAGTGTGTTTATTTCAAGTTTGTATCCATGTAGATTTCACTACATCTTGCATTGTCTGTGCATAATCATCTTAGAGTTTGGCAGAAACAGACAATACCTGCGGTCTTCCTCCTGTTCCTGGTGTAAGGGCATAACGGATTAAATGTATTTTGTTCGAACTTCAGGTTTTTTTGCTTGATTCCATGGCAGCAAGACAGAAACTGGACACCATTCAGAGTTGGGTATGTCTGCTTGATACCTGGTTTACAGTAGTCACAGTGCACCAGACCTCTTGGTGGCTGGCTGTTCCAAGGGTCAGGCTACATCATTACAAAGACTGTTGAAACTGATAATACCTTGATCCGTACTGTATTACCAGCTTATAAAATATGTTGTGTGTATATGTGTGTGTGTGTGTGTATATATATATATATGTGTGTGTGTGTGTGTGTGTGTGTGTGTACACATGCACATTTCCCGTGCAGTAACTGAAATTACTGTACAGTATGGGTGAACATCTACACTATGCTGTAAATATGCCAACCTACTCTGACTTGAGTGTAAATTTGATACATTCATCATGCAAGTATCAAATTTACACCCAATTAGTTACTGTGTAGAGTAATGCACATATAGACACCTTACTGTGCAGTAACAGTGTGTGTGTGGACTGACTTGGGACTAAAGCGTTAATGTGCTTTAATGACTGCACATGTAGATGCTGGCCTATTCTGTGCACTAATTTACTGTGCAGTAAATTTAAGCAAGTGTAAATGCACATGTAGACATGCCCAGGAGCTGGGCATGGTGCCAGGTGAGTCCCTCCCCCAGCAGCCAAGTGGGTCCCCCCCACCCCCTCCAGTGTCAGACCCACAGCAGCCTCCTCCCCCCTCCACATGCCCTCTGCAGCTTCTGCTTTCCCTCTGTCCCCTTCCCCCTCCCCTTACTGTGAGGCACAGCTCAGCTCAGGCTCAGGCTGGGTTCCCTTCTGGGAACAGAGCACATGGAACATCTGTCCACTGCCCAGCCAGTCAATGGAGCCAGCGGTGCTGCATGGCCCAGTAAGGGCTGAGCTTCCACTTGCTGTGCTCTGGGAGGGAACAACATCAGAGTACAGTAAGGGTGTGGGGAGGGGGAAGAGGCAGACACTGCAGGGAGTTGGAGGTGGGGCACAAAGATTATAGGGTATGGGGAGAAGTGTCACAAACTATGGGGAGCTGGAGATGGGTAGGAGAGGGGTAGGAAGGCTGCATAGGGAAAAGGGGCTGCCTGACCCACAAATTTACCACTTGACTCCCTCCAGTCACCATTTTCTCTGCTGTAGCAGTGGTAGAGGGAAGAATTCAAGACTACCCTCTTTTAATTAGATTATATACCTGGAAAATTATAATAATAAATGTATACTTTTTCCATATATAGAATCTAATTACTTGGGGGGGGGGGATCTTAAATTCAGGGTTGACTTTGATTCAGGTAAATATGGTAATTCTGTCAAGTCTATGCCACTTTTCAGGAAGGGAGGAAAGAAGGAAGGATTTGAGGGAGGGAGCTAGGGTTTATAATCCAATGATTAAGGAATTTACCAGGGAAAAATGACCTGGGTTCTGACCTCTGTTCCAGGGATTCTTTATGAATTCAATCCAGTGACTGATTACTGTGATTCCAGCATTTGATGGTAGTTTGAATGGGAGGAGAGAGGGCAAAGCATCCTGAAAGCTAACATTTTTCACAAATTTGTCAGGAAGGAAAATCTTTTCCCTTATTTTTTTGTTTTGTTTTTATCTGGATAGAAGCTCAAACTTTCTTGTCTTCCATAGGGGAGCTACAAATACTTTCATAGGATGGAAGATATATAGTGTTCCTAAGAATTATTATTTCTTTTTCTAGTCTTTCCTACACCTCTTCACATTATTTTGTTTCTTGAATGGTAGCATTGGGAATTTATTATTGTATTTTCTCACATACCACACACTCACCCTTGAATAAGATATGTACCTTGCTTTTGAAAGGCAGAATGAAGAAAAAAAAGTTATTTCTTCAAAAATACTGGTAAGAGCAGTATTTTTTTCAGAGAGGAGTACTTTCAGAGCAGTATTTTCACAGTCTTGCTCTGAGTGCGTGCAGGTGCACTCAGAACAAATCATTGTAGCTGGTCTGTTAACTCCCTAGCTATAAGATTGGACAGGTACTGCTTGGTGACCAAACTGCAAAAATGCTCAGCTCCTTTTCTCTTCTTGAGCTGAGCTGGTGAGATCCCAGCTTGTGAAGCTTGAGCACCTGGGGCAAGGGGAAAGATAAAGTGCCTGCATGTTCATTGTGCCACCTCCTATGAAGCACATGCAGTGTTACTTTCTTTTTTCCTCCGAGTCTGCCACATCCAGCCCTTTACTTCTGGACATTCTAGCCCATGGTTCTTCCCCTGGAGCCAGGGCTTCTGTAGGACCTTCTTGCCAACTAAATTTTTTTCCTACATAAGCACTCAACTCCTTGGGTTCAGGGAGGTTCTTAGGTTCCTTGTGCTGGGATTCACTGGGAACTCTTTTTCTTAGGAGCCTCCTTCTCTAGGATTGGTTCTTACTGTCATGACCCAAAGGGTATGATTGTGTGTGCGCTTCGGCACTGCAGAATTATTTCCCGCCGCGAGGAGTTTTCTTTGCACGGTGCAATTCTCAGTTGCATAGAGACAACCCCGGTGCAAAGGAGTTCCCGCCACCCATATGTAAATTTGTGTCCCACTATTGGCTGTTTCTAAATTATTCCCATTTGGCGGCTAGCGATTGGCTTGCTAGCCGTATAAGAGGCTTAAGCGGTTTCCGCCCAAGTTGGAGGAGGAGAAGGAGGACTTCACATCTCGTGAAGAACTCTAAGCGTGCTGTGGAGCTTAACGAACCCAGCGTGTGCCTTAAGAAGGATATAGGGGCCTGATCAACCTCTAGCCTCTCCCCGTCACCGCCTGATCCCTCGACGTACCCTTCCCTGCACGCTCGTGGAGAGTCACCTTTTGGACTCTCATCGTGGTATCCAGAGCTCTTCTCGGGTTATTTCATCCGGTTGATTCGACGGGCTCGCGGTTCTAGAGCTCTCAGTCGGCCTTGGACCAGAGTTCGCGGTTAGAACTCTTGTCCGCTCTTCTTCTTTTCTATCTGTAACTGCAACGCAAGCAAGTTTTCCTGCCTGCACCGTGACCATCTACGGTGTAAGTAAAATAATCTTTAATCAACCTCTACGCGTCCGTGCCTAATTCTAGTCCGCCGTGCCGAATTCCCTGACCCACGTGCCAGGGCTGCTGGCCACAGTCTGCCGCGCGCCCCCGAAAGCCTCGGACCGCTCCCGGCCCGCACACTTACCAGCTCAGCTGATAGCCTTTTATGAGGACCAGGTGCTCATTACCTCATTGTCCAGCAGCTACTTAAATGTGGGCCAGAATATACTCATTCCCCTTTGAGAAGACTGTTACCAGTAAGCTGGGCCCTAACTATCTTTAAAGGAGGCAGTCGGCTTCCTAAATTGGCTTATTTTATCTTTAATGTTATTAATTCTTGAATCTGAAAGTATCAAATAGATTTTGGCTCTCTGTACCACAATGACCTCCTGAATACTTTTTTGGTAAACTTCTAATAAAGATAATTTTCTGAAACTTATCATCCCTTTCTCAATTTATTTCCATTTCAATCAGTGGAGTTCTTTGCACAATGGGGAATAAGAATTCCAAAATACCAGAGAAACATTTAAGTGCACCGGACCAGGATTTCTCACAGAACTCCCTGCCCATAAAATAACTTCAGTTATACAGTATAACCACAGTACAATAATACGTTCTACATACAGTTGTAATATTTAAACTTGAAGTAACTTTTAAGGACTCAGTATGCTTTTCATAAATATATCAGATACACAAATACTTTGTCTTTTGCAACATTTATATTGTATAAGTTTTCTAGACTGGAGGTTTTTAAAGTACTATTTAAAATGTATATGCATGTATTTGCATACAAACACCCTTATCTTATATATGTGCATACACATATGATATAACTGAATATTTATTACAAGTATATTATCTTTACACTTAAATATATATTTACACATTGAAAAATATGTGATTAAATTGCAGAACCATATAATACATGCCCATAAATCTGACGTATTTGTTGCCCATTAAACCACCCCCATCTTATTCTGACTTCATACGTTTCTGAACACTTTCAAATAGACACCATTATTTTTTTAAAGTCTGTCTGCTATTGATATAGGTATTTTTGAACCTTCATTACATTATTATTCTGTATGTAGATTAGATTAGTTTTGTAGATTAATACTATAGAAATGTTTCCTCCCTGTCTTGATATAAGTTCAGTCATTTACTCATGATGTGTTTTGCCTCAAAAATGTACAAGTCTAATTTCTGTTGGGTAGAAACGGAATTCCTGTTCTAGCAAAAAGGGATGGGAAAACCCTAACTTGGAATGTTTTATCAAGCTGATCAGAACATTATACAAGGACATGAATGTAAGGATAGTGTTGTCAGCACTGTCATCGTTGGGCATTATTGATGTGTTTGTCAGTGTTGAAGTCTCAGGGACTGTGGTGCCAGCAAAACTTTACAGCCAAGAGATCCCAACACTAGTCTTCTCTTAAAGAACAACCACAGGCCTGGTTCCATGGCAAAGGCTCAGCTGTCACACCTTCAGGCTAAAAACCTTCTCTGACTGTTGGTCCCCCCCCACCTATTACTTATCACTTGAGGGCTGGTGAGCCAGTTCAGGCTTATAGCCCTGCTCTAGGTGAGGGTTTTTGAGAGATGGGTTGGGAGGATGAGGCAGAAACATCAAGCTGGGAAGCAGAGAATTAATGGGATGGGTGTGGGTAATGAAATGGGAGGTGGAAAGGAAATGTGGATTGAGGAAGGGTGAAATGAAGGAAATCAACCACTGAAGGATAAAATAAAAAGAAGTAAGAAAAAAGAATTTAAAAGGAAATAAAGAGGAAGTAAATTAAAGAAGGTCTTATGGTTTAATAAATTGATATTTTAGCTTTGGGTATGGGGGGCACTAGTTATGCTTCCAAGGGTGGCTGGGAGGTTGGAACAGTGAGGGAAGGTGCTTTTTGGGGAGCTACTGCTTCTGTCCCAGGAATAAAGCCCCAGCTCATGGGGACCCTAATCAGCCCTCCTATCTTGTTCTCCTGACCCCTCCTAGAGCCCAGTCCTGGACCCATTTGTGCTCTGCAAACTGATAGCTAGCATATGTTCTTCAGACTGTTTACATGGGGTTGCACCCCTGGGGGTGGGAAGGTCACACCCTTGGGGGCAGGAAGAGAAGTTACCAAGTTCTCTAACTTGTGCAACATCTTTGAGTAGCAACACGTTTGAAGAAGACTATTACTGTGCACCAAGCTCTTCAGAACTAGTTCCGGATATCACCCTAGATGATACTCATCTGTATGTTGTTGACCAGTTTTTCTACCTTGGCTCTACTGTTACCAGCAGTGTAGATCTTGATACTGAGCTTGCTAGTAGAATTGAACTTTGGTCTTTTGCAAGACAGAGCCTGAAACTATAACAAACTGTCAACTAAAGTGAAAATTCGTATTTATGAGATGTGTTTTATCTACTCTTCTATATGGCTCAGAAACATGGACAACCTATACCAAACATATCAAAAGACTAAACAGTTTTCACATCAGATGCCTGCATAAAATTCTTTGAATAAGATGGCAAAACAGGATGACAAATGTGGAAGTGTTAAATTGTGCTGGTAGGTCATTCATGGGAATGTTGATTAGTAAGAAGACTCAGGTGGCTTGGTCATGTCAAGCGAATGCCAGATCACAGGTTCTCAAAGAATGTGCTGTACTATAAGGCGCATGAAGGGCCTAGAAAGAGGTGAACCACTGTGCAGATTTTGGATGCTTGCAAAGATGACTTACCATCTTTTGGCATCTCTGTGGATGATTGAGAAAGGAGTGCTGAATGTTACTCTGGTTGGTGGAGTCAGCTTGCTGATGGAGCAGGGCGCTGCGTGGCAGCCTGGATCAAGTTTTGTGATGACCGGTGTCAGAGGAGGAAAGAATCTGCTGTTCAGATTCAGAGCATTGCTAGTGCATGGGTGGACCCCAACTGTGGGCAGGACTGTCACCCGCACATCAGACTCAGCAGGCATCAAAGAACTCATCGGCACATACACCGGGCTCTATAAAAAATGATGTTGCCAATTGATTGAATTGAAATATTCTTCACCGTGTACAGCCATCTTTCACTTCCATCTCCTGACAGGGCTGCACATTTGGCCCACTTTCCATGTTTTGCTTATATAAGGAGTTCATGCATCAGTCAGGTCTGCTGATTAGGCCTACAATAGCCAATGCTTTAGCAAAGCTTTTGTGTGAGCATTATATATATTGATCAATGTTCTAGCAGACTTAATGTCCAAACCTCATACAGCAGCAGCCTTCTTTGCAAATATAAAGTGATTCAGTTAGAAAGGGGCTTCCCAGACACACTGTAACTGAAGACATTTTTCAAGATTTTCTTGTCAGTTCTGTGAGCCATCCCAGCTACCTACTGTTTCCATCTGGGCTTTTCTGTCCTGTTCTGATAACACTGCAAATTTCCAGGAAACTTTCAGTTTTAAATAAAGTATCAGAAGGGTCATGGCTTTGGATTCTGTAGTGAGGTGGCCCCCAGAACCGTTCAAAGTAGGTAACCTTGTTATATATATATATCACATCTGATTAGACTAGAAGCCAGACTATATACCGATCATGATTCTTCTAGATAAATTAAGGTACAGGTTTTGTTTTTGTTTTCTCTCTTTTATTTTGAATTCAAGATGGAAATGAACTGGAAAATTCCAGTTAGATGCTTTTATTCATTTTTCCTGTAATTTTGCATTTGCTAGCTTGTATTAAAAAACTTAGGCTTCACTGGACTTTCACTTTGGCTGATATACACAGATGCTGTTACACAACAGGAGATAACAACCAAGATAACTCCTGCAGACAAAATCAAGAAAATGATTATCCATTTCTTATCTAATAGCATTCAGAAAGTTTCATTTCCCATATATGTTTTTATTGTTCTGGTTTTTATACAGAAAGACCTCTTGATTAAGTATCACAAACCTCTTTTTTACCTTTTAGATTTCATGTTTGTGTGTACTGTGTAAAGATCCATTGACTTCTTTATTTTTTTATTTTGTTCTGGTAGTTATTTTTAATACCCATTTTAAAAAACTAGAAAGTCAATTTTATTTTTTATCTTTTACCTAAAAATTGGATTCTGCTGTGTTGAAAGGCAATTGCTAGTATTCTCAAAGTATAGAGGCCAAATTCTCAAGGCCAAATGCTACTTGCTGGTATCAACATAAAGGGAAGGAGTGCAGTGTTTTTATGTAATTTTTCAGCATTTGAAATATACAGATACTGGTTGTGGGTCTGTAGTTAAGGTTGAACTGAGTTTTCACATGCAGCAGAGACTCGAACACTTTTTGAGAGGATATGACATTTTTCATACATAATCACAGCACTTACTCTTGAGTACAGAATGAGTTGTCTGAGTGTTTACAAGAACATAAGTTAGAACTGAAATTAACTTTAAAGTGGGTCATTTGAGAAATATTGTATCTCATACCATACAATTTTTTGTTCAAAATTATCTTAATAACAGAATAATGGAGCTTATTCAAAGTACTAATGTTTAAACTCAGTGAAAACATTTGATGAAATTTGGGGAGAGGGCGGGGGAGAAGGAGACATAAACAAAATCAGTTGAGAGAAAAAAATCATAACCAAAATAATAGGAATAATCATTTGGAGTTGTTTAAGAAAACTTTATTTTGTAGCTGAACCCCACTTCTCTGCAATCTTGATAGAAGACTTTGTTTGGTAATTAAACGCCCTCATTAGCATAGAAAGTGAAAGTGTGGAAGCTGGTAATAATGGCTATTAAAACAGTTATGAGATGCAGACGATTGAGAAGCGAAGCTAAATTTATAAATTAATAATTTGTGGTCAGGGTTGAGAATGATTAAAAAACCCTGCGTTTTGAAAATGTATCAGATGAGTAAGAAATTTTCTCAATGGGATCAGTTCATTAATAGAGAGGAATAATAGTATCGTAATGATGCAGAAAAGGCATACATTTTTCTGCATTCGTAAACAAGCAGAAGGAGGCTGTAATGGTTGGATATTTATTTTTCAAATTATAAAGTCTGTTTTGTATTGTGTGTGCCATACAATGTGCGAAGCCTTTAGAAGTGTATTCCCAACACCAGACCTTGTTCAAGAAAGGTACCTAGTGCCTTGTTTAACTATTTTCAGGAAGCTATCAAGATGGCAATCCAAAGCCATCAGCCTTGAACATATTTAAGCTGCTGGCCTAGCAGCATAGCTCAACAGGTGTTCTGCAGGGCTGGTATAGAGAAGTGGCTGGTGTTTTACAGGGGAGCCCTTAGCAAGAAAATGGAAATTGTACTTAAGAAGAGCATCTTGCCCTTTGTAGGGAGATGACCAGCACTATGCATAAGAAGGATTTGTGGAGAGGGAGAGCAGGAAGAACTTTGGCTATAAACTGACATGATCCAATGAAGCAGATAAGCTGTGCTGGGGTGAACTTCACTGGATGAGACATGCACTGCCTGCAGTACCACATCAGACAAGGGCCTAATCCTGCAAGGCAATAGGCAGTATGTTCCTTGCTTACAAAGCAAGGATTTCCTGCTGCAGAGACACACCCTAGGCAATCTCCCGGCCATGTCTCTAAGTTGGGAACTCCAGCTTTCCCTTGTTTACAGAGACACTCCTCAGAGATTCTCCAGGGTGCTTCTCTAACTGGGGAATCTCAGATTTCCCTACTTACAGAGACATACCTTGGAGATTCCCTGGGACTTACTCTGAGCAGGGAACTGTGGCTTTCCCCACTTGCAGAGCTACACCTCAATTCCCTTGGGTGTGTCTCTAGGTGGGGAACCCAGCTTTCCTTTCTTACAGTTGTGCCCTGAGGAAGCTCCAAGCTGTGTCTCTGTAAGTTGGGAAAGTTGGGGTTCCCCATTTACAAAGTCATGCTCTGGAGATGGCTCAGGGAGCATCTCTGTAAGGGGAGAAACTAGATAGGCACTCCTGCAGTCTGAGGGGCCCACTCCTCCATACGGATTCCTGGGATACATGGGACCAGGTGGCTGGAGAGTGCTTGCACTCTCTCACCATAAAGCAAATAGACCTCTGCTGCAGTAAAATTGCAGCAACTAATACCATGTTTGTCATGGCCACAAATTTTGGGCATTTATGGTGCGACAAGGGGTATGGATGTCTGCTTGCTTGGCCCTTGTGCTGCCATAAAAATATTTATGGTGGCATAAGGCAATGCTTGTTTCCACCCTTTGTTCATCCCAACATACAGACCAGCCTCACACTCAAACCAACAAAACAAGACTCAGAACTTGCTCTGACCTGCTACAATACCAACCCTGGGACAAAGACAACAGTATTTTGGTTGTCACCTACAGCTCCCAGCTTGACCATTTTGGACACGTTATTAATAACTCCCCTCCTCCACCCCCCTTTCTCCCCCCAGGAAAAGAACAACTGTCTCAAGGTTGCCATGGGGGACAACCTGTCCTGGCTTACTGACAACCCTCCACTTCAAACAGCATCTCTCAAGCAATGGGCTACCTAATTCCCATTCTCACTGGGGCATCAGGCATTGCAACAGGCTCAGATGCAGCTGTACCACCTCCTCAATACACACTACATCATCATAGGACCCAATAAAACTGATTTTAACATCCAAGGTTCATTCAACTGCAACTCTATCAATGTCATATATGCTGTCACCTACTTACAATGCCCCTCTGTTGTCTACACTGGATAGATGGGGCGATCCCTATGTGTAAGAATGAATGAAAACTGATGTGATATGAGTTCCAGAAAGACACAGAAGCCTGAAGCAGAACACTTAACCACCCTGGATGATCCATGGTGAACCTCAGGGTAGCTGGTCTTCTACAGCAGATCTTTTAAAAGCATCTTGAATGGGAAATTGCAGAACAAGAAATTGTCCACACACTGGATTGTGTTAAGTATGGTCTAAACAGTGACTACAGATTCTTATCCCATTATGTGGATTAGCTTCTGTGACCCACTTTGTCCCTATTTGTTTATTAATTGTTTACCTCTCCCAGCAATGTTCTCCTACTCTCCCTTCCTGTCTTTTGTATTCAAATCACTCTCTCCATTTTATACACTGCTCTGTGCACAATATCTGATGAAGTGAGCTCAGGCTTATGAAAGTTTATACTATGTACCTCTGCTTTAGTTAGCCTATAAAGTACAAATCTGCCTGACTTCAGACTAACATACCTCCCTAAAATGCTACTCAGTCGTAACCTTACTTAGAACCTTTATAGTTGGGCACAGGTTGTAACAGGCTGTCACTTGCAGCTGACAGTGATAAATTCCTTTCTGTTCTGACATGAACTGGTGAGAATGTTACAATAACTGCCTCAATTAAACATTTTTTTAAATCTACAGTTTCAGACATCTTGCACTCCAGAATTAAAGAAAAAATATGAAGAGCTTTCTGAACCACTGATGATATCTAATAAAACTTGAAAGACTATGGAATTTTCAGGTGACTGGAAGAAAGCTAATATTGTGTCATTTAGGCCTGCATAACTGTAGACCAGTTAGCCTGACATCAGTCCTAGGATAAATCATGGAAAGACTGGGACAGTTGGCAGTAAAATACTAAGGGAAAACAATTATTAAAGACAATCTATATATGGTGCTATGGAGAACAGTAACAGAGCAAGGCGACAGACACTCTGCTTCAGAACTCTGCTATTTATGCATTTTAAACAGCCAGAAGCTGTTTAGTGCAACATACATTAACACTTCTAGGAGCAGAGAACAGAACTGAGGATTGTCTCCCCTCAGGTACTCACTCATCACTGGGCTGTGGAATAATGCTGTCTTTGTTCAGTCTCCTTCTGGCACCATGGATCTTGCATTTTTGCTGCACAGTAACACAGCTTCAACATCAATAGTGGAGAATACTTCCCATCCTGCCAAGCCTGGTGATTTGGGTACTCTCCTGGGTGGTGGTAGATGTAAATTTGAGCCCCCTCAGCTGGAGAAGAGCCTTGAACCCACTTTCTGAGTAACTGCTTCAACTCTTTGGCAATTACGTAAAAGATATTACTATCAATCACTAACATCACCACCACCTCCTCTTCTGTCCTTGTTACTGAGTAAACATTTCTGTGGCTAATTTTTTATGCTAAACTCAGTGCTGTTGGCATGGGCTTGGTGCTCTTGTACTGTACCTACTGATTCAAAGTCCTCAGAGGACTTGACTTCAGGGGGATCTAGTTTGTGGATCTCATTTGGGCTTAGGTGGGTGATAGGTGATGACATTCAGTTCTCCCAGGAGGGAAGTATTTCTGGGCATACATGGAAGTAGAACTTTAGGTGCTTAGAGAATTGTATAGGTGAAGGTGCCTACAGTATGTCAGGCATGTAAAAAGATAGGAGTTTTGTAGATCATACTCTTGGATTAGGCATCTAAATTCCACTTAAGTTGTATTTAGGATCTGGGACTATGTGTCGGCAAGGACAGGGAAAGTTCATCCTCTGAGTCCCCATGTCTTTTTATTTTAAGGGCTTCCTCACCCATGCCCATCTTAGGTAGTGCTGCTTGTGATCTTGTAACCAAAGTAGCAGTATGACTGGTAAGGGTTTTCAGACAAGTTAGCCACAAGGTATTTTGTTAATTAAAAGTTGATAACAAGTCTTTTAAAAAAAATTAGGATATGCTGCATCCACTGTGATTGTTTTACAAAGCTGTCTGCTGAGTATAGAAGTCCTGGCAAAGAGAATGTAGTCGCAACCTGACGTTGCCAAACTGAAAAGCTTTATTTCCTTTCTATTCAGGATTCTCATGTTTCAGTTGGATCTTAATGAGTTGTAAGATGCAATCAAAGTAATCTAATAATATACATAATGGTTTTATAAAGTGTTTTTATAAATCTATGGATTCAGTTAGTTAATTGCAAGTAGTAGAAATATTTTAATGTTATAGGATCATCAAAGAGTATATTGACTTTGCTCTTCTAATTTGAGTATCAGCACCTTGAAACTAAAGTAAACCAACTGATTAAAAAACAGTACAATCTCTGAAACTCCTATTTCAAAAACAAATAAAAATATTTTATTACCTAAATTTTAAGAAGGGATTTTAATGAGTAAAAGCAAGTGTACATCAGAATTCATTAATTCAGGCAAATTAATTTAGAATGGCAGAATAAGTCAACGTTTATTAGGTTGCTTTTCCTGACATCTTTTTATTTGATTATACTGCCCTTAAGAACTAAATTTCAGATACATCAACACATCATTGTTCAAGTTTTCTACATTCACATGCACAACCTGTTGTGTTGATCTGCTGCTGTATTATTGAATTCTACCTTTGTTGGACATCCACAGAATATGGCTCCATGAAGTCTGTTGCTATTAGTAGCCATGACATGGGCAATGGCATCTGGCCTTCTTTCCTCTTCCTTCTCCCCAGTATATTTGGTGGAAGAAATTATTAAATTTGAGTAGCATCCTTGTGTTCAAACTGGTTCATGGTAGTGAGCAATCTGTAAGTGAAGAAAAAGATCCACAGTTGTTGGGGGAGAGTTTTAATGACAGTCATTGTGAACAAAATGGTATCTGTCTTATCAGTGCTGGAGACGGTTAGCAAAGTGTGCAACTTAAAAATAAGCTCTGTTGTACTGTAACTATAGGACCCTCTTCAAGTTAAGGCCAACCTGTCCAAAGGGTGTTAAAAGCTAATCTGGTATTACTGGAAAACCTTGCATACAGTCTTCTTGCTGTGTCCAGTAATAAAAGAGAGAGCATCAGGGCATGAAATGGGAGCAGTTTCCAGAACACTGGGCCTATATTGCAGTTTTTCTCAAATGGCATGAATTAGGAAAGTGCTTTGGTTCCTTTGTGTCAGATTTCATCCAAACCTATCAACATGTCATTTTGCTGTAGCAAACCAGTAAAAGAATAAGCCTATCAGTGAGCCTGGTTGCAATAACCACACTGCTGGCATAGCTATAAACATAGTGTTATATTGTTCTTCTGTCTGCTTCAACCTGATGAACACACTGCTGATTGGTGTCAACTGCTTTTGTGAAGCACCATACTTCAGCCTCATCCAGAAAGCCAGAAAGAATGATGTTTATATCGTATGGTGCTAGTCTCTAGTTGTTCAGATAAGAACAACCTTGCAATATTTTTTTTCCTGAAAGTTCAATGAAATTAATCCATGTATTTGGATATAGCCTTCTGTCACCTTTGGTAAGTTTTCTATGTCCTGAGCATGTTTGCCTTCCCACTCTTCTTCCTTTTAGTACCTGTCAAATGCAAAAACTATTCTGCAAGAGTCTCTTCTTGTCTTAAGTAGTGCCTAAGAACTGTTTTTACAAAGATTTTTGGAGAGGTTCCAAATATTTTGGTTCTTCAGGTTTTCTTATGGCTTGTACCTAAACCTGTACACCTATAACAAGACAGCTTCTTCCAACAGGTTATCTGTTGAAGGGAGTTGGATATCAGCTGCTGGTATATCTATCAGTATTGCTCTCTGTTCCTTTTCTTAAATTGACATGTCTGTGTGTTCATGCCAAATGGACAGATATTAATTCAGGTTTCAAAATCTGTTGAAAATTTACAAGCCATGCTTAATCACTGAGGAATGATTTTGTCTGCCTTCATGGTTGTTGCCTTGCCTTTAACTTTTTACAACATCACATGGCATGGGGAAAAACATTTATGGCAGTGGATCATGAATATATGAACCCAGGTTTTGTCCCTGGTATCAAGGGCTAAGTACAGATGATAGAAGCGCTGATAGAACCGCTGATAGAAGCGCTTTAACTATAGGACTTTACTTAAAGCACTATAAAGTTAGAGTGGGATCAAACAGAAAAGACAGACATTCCCTGTTCAGTGGGGGAGGCTCACAGCCTGCCCTCAATGGCCAAGGCCAGCAGGTGGGGACTACTCCTGCATACTTCCCAGGAGGTTGCCAGAGTGGTCCCTCTTCCAGCCCTGCCCCCTCACCAAGTGGTGATTTCAGCAGCAGCAGGGGCAGGGAGACCCTGTGTTTGCAGCTCCTGGTTGAAGCTGTCAAGAAGCTGGGGTGGGGAAATGGAGCAGTCATGCTGCATGGCCCCTAACCCCAGATTGATGAGTTGGGTCGTGGCGGGGTGTGGATGGATCTGCATGACAGGGTTCTCCCTCCCACTTGCCCCAGCCTCTTGACAACTACCACCAGACCCCTCCTTCCACAGCTCCCCCAACCCAGCATCAGCATGCCATGGGGCCAGGGCTGCTGTAGGGAGGTAGACCCTGGACCCCTTCCCTCACAGTCCTGCTGCTGCTGCACTGTAGAATTTCAATACCACTTTCCTTTGAAAGAAACTGGAAATGACACCAAAACTTGGATACCCCTGAAATATAGCTTTGATTTGCTGATTACTGAAAATCATTTTGAAAACAAAGCATATATTATATATCACGGTCTGATAGTTTAATTCAGCATAGCAGTTTGCTCTGGATTGTTACATGTGAATTCAGCAAGAGGTGGTAATGAGGAGGCCCAGTTTCCTGGTGATAATTCAAGAAGCAGTGAAGGTTTTTCTCCAGAGTCTGGTTAATATATTCTTTCTGTCCATCTGTTTAAGACACTCAGGTTGATGACATAAGCAGTTTATCCTCCAGGAGTATGAGGAGTTCCTACCAAAAGTATGAACCAGTGTGGACCTCAATCCAAAATAATGCTTCTAGGGGAGGACATGCAAATGGAAGACTTTTCTAAGAAAACCTGGGGCAGTGGTGACCACACAGAATCAAGTTTTAAAATAATTTTGCCCCTGACCATGAGGTAAGTCTGTGATGCCATCTATTGACACTGAGTACCAGAACGGAGTTGTGGTTGGAAAAGACTAAAGAAGTCCCATGACTAAATGGAAAGACTAAAAAAGTATTTTGACTATATGCAAAAACTGGGTCAGAAGCCAATTTCACAAACAATCTATGTATTTCCAGATGCTCTTGCATAACTCAGGCCACCAGAAGTCTCAGAGGGTAAATCAAATTCTTTTGAAAATACCATGCAAGTTTGAAATCATTGTATCTTATCACAGCTTGCCTTCTGAGATGTATTATCTACTAACCATGAAGACCCAGTCAGAAACTGGAAATAAGAGCTATTCAGGGAACCTACCTTTTGTAGGATCTATTTAATTTGAGTTATAAATGAATCTGGGGGAATTCTGGATTGGAGGAGGGCTGCAAAATCCTTGTTTAGCTTCTATTAATAATATTTTTAGCTTTTAAGATTGTATGGTGTGGATTTTTTAATAGAGAGTTTCATACTAGTTCTCCAAAAACAACATACTGGCCTTACTGTTCCTTGTGCATAGGCAGTACATGACAGTGAAATTAATTTGCATGTGGAACACAGAACAGAAAACTTGTCACTCTTTCAAGTTTGAGAGTCTGCAAGTATTATAGGGTACTTTGGTCATTTAATACCTGAACTGAGAATCAAGTCCCATCTAATAGATGATGCCACCATTCCTCAAATGCTTCTGTAACCACCAGACAAGTTCTTTGGGTAAATGTAATATCTTTTACTAGACCAACTAAATAGTTGGAAAAATTGTTCTTTGCAAGCTTTTGGGCACAAACACGCTTCTTCAGGCATAGAGAGAGTCTGCTACTGCTTTCTTCTCCTGAATGGAATAGAAGCCAATATGCAAAATGCAGGTCTGTGAAAATGTGTAGCAGGGAAGATCAGAGGCCATGGGAGATAATAAGTGTGAGTCAGGTAGGTGGGGTGGAGGGAAGCAGGGAATGATAACCTGGTGATAGAATCTAGCTGGTAAAATATAGAGAGGTTACCTTGGGTTATCAGATGGCAGGAAGGTTATTTAAAAATTATGAGAAATTCTCAGTATGTTCTCGTCATCGTCAGTCCCTCAGAGTCGAGGATGACGTCTGTCAGGCTTCGTGGGTCCTCAGGTGACTGAGGAGCCCGATTCTAGACACACACATTCTTTGGCAATAGGGGCATGTTGTTGCTTGGGGGAGTGGGATTCACAGCCCCAGGTTGGTTTCCTTCTTCTTCTTCCGCCACTGCCGTTCCACCTCAGTATTGAGTCGTTGGGCCTTGAAGTGGTGTGCGCATTGGTGGACCAGGTTGTGCCACACTGAACAGTCAGAAGCTTGCTCTTCCCAGCCTTTGGTGTCAATGTCTCCGTGCTTGAGGGTGACCTTGAATGTGTCTTTGTACCATTTCCTTTGGCTGCCCTTTGAGCATTGGCCAGTGGAGAGCTGGAAAAAGAGAATCTGGCAAGGGAGGCAATTCTCGGACATCTGGACGCAGTGGCCCATCCATTGGAGTTGATTTCTCAAGAACAAAGTTTCAATGCTGGTGGACGCAGTTTCATGGAGGACACTTACACGTGGTCGAGCAGTCCTCCCATTTGATCCCCAGGATTCAATGCAAGCACCACTGGTAAAAGCTCTTGAGGTTCTTAATGTGGCATTGGTAGACAGTCCAGGTTTCACTGCAGTAGAGGAGGATGGTCAGCATGATAGCCGTGTAAACCAGGACCTTTGTCGACTTCTGAAGGTCTCTATTTTTTTAAGACACATTGTTGCAGCTTGAAGAAGGTACCACTGGCACAGTTGACCTGGTGCTGGACTTCTTCATCGATGGTAGCCCATTGAGAGAGGTGGCTGCTGAGATATGGAAAGTGCTTCACATACTCCAGAGCTTCCCCATCTATGTAGATAGCACAAGGGATGTTCATCTGGCCTGGTCAGGGTTGGTAGAGAGCCTTCATCTTGGTGATGCTGAAGGACAGGCCAAGTCTCTTATACAAAGTGTTGAAAAGATCTAAGGTTGCTTGCACAGCCTGTGCAGAGTGAGCCATCAGGCAGCAATCGTGCAAACTGAAGGTCATGGATGTTCTTGGTTATGAGTTTCATTTTTGCCCGGAAGCACCCAAGATTGAAACACTTCCTGTCCAGTCAATAGTGGATACTGACACCAGATGGTAGATCATCTCAGATAAGGTGGATGATGATGGTCAGGTAGATGGTGAACAGGGTGGGGGGTGACCATGCAACCTTGTTTGACCCCAGTCCAGATGCGGAAGGCCTTTGTTTCAGATCTTCCACTCAGAACAGTGGCAGTCATATCATCATGCAGGAGCCTCAGCATGGTGACAAACTACAGTGGGCATTCAAGTCATTGGAGGATGGTCCACAGAGCTTCATGATTTAAGGAATTGAATGCCTTGGCCAGGTCAATGAAGGCTAGGAACAGTTCTTGATTTTGCTTCCGACATCTTTCTTGGAATTGCCTGGTAACAAAAACCATGTCCACAGTGCCCCAGGATGGTTGGAAGCTTCACTGGGTTTCTGGAAGGATCTTCTTGATGAAGGGATGAAGGCGGTTTAGGAGGATGTGGGCCAGGATCTTACCCACAATGGACAGGAGGGAAATCTCCCTGTAGTTCCCACAGTCAGATTTGTCCCCCTTCTTGTAGATGGTCGTGATGGTTGCATTCTTGAGATCCCCAGGGATGTCCTCTTTATTCCAAAGGCAAAGGATAAGCTGGTGAAGCTATGATGTGACCCAGAAGCTGCCAGCATGGTAGACCTCTGCGGGTATACCACCTGGCCCGCAAGCTTTGTTGGTTTTCATCTGTTGGATAGTCTGCTTCAACTCTCCGATAGTTGGTGGATTGCCAAGGGAATTCACCACGGGGCATTGCAGGATGGCTTGGAAGGTCTCCTCTGATAGGGTGGACTGCCAGTTAAGGAGTTTGAAATGCTCCTTCCAATGCAGACAGATGGCCTCATCGTCCTTGAGGAGCCAGGAGCTGTCCTGTGTTTGGAGTGGGTTTTGTCCAATGGAGCGGGGTTCGTAGGTTGTCTTGGTAAACTGGAAGAAGTTATACATATCATGCTAGTCAGCATGATTCCAAGTACATTGGTTAGTCCAAAGGACATTACTACATAGTCTTAGTGGCCCTGGAATGCCGTTTCCCATCCCTTACTCATGTGTAGGTAAATAAGATTATACAATCCCCATATGTTCAATTTAGTAACAGATTTTTCCAGAGGGTAGCCACTCCAATATTTCCTAGGTCTTAAGAGTAGTGGTGATTGTATTCAGGCCCTATCAACCACAGTTCTATGTGCAAAAGATTGTTGAAGCTCCAGCTAGAAATGGGGAGGGACAAACAAAACTCTTCTTCAGTTTTTGTCTATAGACCTTGGAAAACTTGAGTTCGTGGATAAGAAACAAGAGCAGTTGGAGTAAGTGGAGCAACAATGGTTGTTCCTCTGCCCCAGTTGAATAAGTGGATGATGGAGAGAGAGCCCTAGGGTGGAAAGCACGATTGGGAGAAGGGAGGAAAGGGGAACAAATCAAAGTAAAGAATAAAACAAAGAGATTCTCAGTGGTCATCAATGGATACATCCAGGAAAATGGTCTTCTGAGTTACCAACCCCAATGGAAGCATACATCCTTCCACAGATTTATCACAACAAGAATGAGCTAGGGATGAATTGGAATCTGATTATACTTGGTGAACTCAAATTCCATATATTTACCAAAGTCCCCATATCCACCATGGCTGGCAGAAGAACATTTTTCATGGCTGTGTGGTGCAGGAGGAAGACAACTAAGACAGGGGTGATGCTGGTTATTGTGGCTACACTGGAGATTTTTGTGTGCAAGAGAAATGACAGTGGAAGAGCAGCTACAATGCATTGTGGGAGCTGATCCAGCCTGAGTCCTTCTATTTGAGACTAGGTTAACTGGCAGTGGTAAGGCCCCCTTCTAGAGACTTGCTCAAGTAAAATGTCCTAATTCCTCACAATTGGGGTATAGAACAGGGGTCAGCAATCATCAGCATGCATGCCAAAGCATGGCACATGAAGCCATTTTATCATGAAGCCACCAGGGAAGTCATCCTCCCACTTTACTCGGCCCTGGTGAGACTGCAGCTGGAGTACTGTGTCCAGTATTGGGCCCCCCCATTTCAGAAAGGATGTGGAGAAGCTTGAGAGAGTCCAGAGGAGAGCCACTCATATGATCCAAGGCCTGGAGGGAATGCTATACAAGAGAGGCTAAGGGACTTGGGACTCTTCAGTCTGGAGAAGAGAAGGCTAAGGGAGGACTTGGTGGCAGCCTACAATTATATAAGAAGGGTACATCAGGACTTATACACCTGTTCATCAGAGCTCCACAAGGGATAATAAGGTCTAATGGCCATAAACTCCAGGAAGGCCGATTTAGAGTGGATATGAGAAAAAGTTATTTATAGTGTGTGTCCAGGGTCTGGAACAAACTCCCCCCAGAGGTGGTGCAAGCACCTACTCTGGACTCCTTCAAAAGACAGGGGGATATATTTCTTGCTGGGGTGACTTCCTGCCTATGGGGTCTGGACCCGATGATCTCTCAGATCCCTTCTAGCCCCTAACGTCTATGAAATGAATTCTATGAAAATTTTGCTCCGCATATGACAGCTGGCCCAAATTCTGGGCAGCTGCCACTGGCCATGGAGCCTAGGTTGCTCACAGCAGGCAGCAGGGAGGCTGCAAGCCCTGTTACAAGCAGCCTGGGTCCATGGCTGGCAGCAGCTACCCAGAGGCCAGGCTGGCTGTGGCAGGTAACTGGGAGGCTGCAAACACCTGCACTGAGCTCTGGATCCCTGACCAGGCTCTGTGGCAGCAGTGGCTGCACGTATACCTTAGTGCACACTGGCAGGAAGGGGCTGGGGGCAGTGCAACCCTGACCCCTCCTTTGTCATGTGCTTTCAAGTGTACATGCAGCCACCAGCACCATAGAACCAGTGCCAAGGCTCAGAACCTGGAGCAGCTGTTTGCAGATTCCTGGCTGCCTGTAGCAGCTGCCAAGAGCCCAGGCTGGCTGTGGCAGGCAGTCGGGAGGTGACAAACAGGTGCACTGGACTCCAGCTGGGCTCTGGAGCCCAGCCAGGCTCCATGACACTGGCAGCTGCAGTTGTGCCTTGAGGCAGACAGCAGGGGAGGAGTGGAGGTCATGCTCTCTCAGGCCCCTTCCAAACTGTGCACATGGAGGCATGCATGCAATGGCTGCTGCCACAGGGCCATGACAGGACCTGGTCCAGTTGTTTGAAGCCTTCCAGCTGCTTGCTGCAGCTGGCCCAGAATCTGGGAAGCTGCAGCAGGTGGTGGGCAGGCTGCAAACAGCTGTACCAGGATCTGGAGCTCTGGCACTGGCTCTGTGGTGGTGGCAGTTTCATGCGTACCTGGGGACACATGGCAAGGAAGGGGTCAAGGGAGGGCAACTCCAGCCCTTCCCCTGCCTTCCACCCAGAGGTGCATGTGCACCTGCTGTGAGCAACAAAGATTGGGCCCCTTGCAGCTCCCCCACCATCTGCTTCTGGTATGTCAAGTCAAGGTGTGGGTCAAGGTTGGGGTGTTTTGGTACTCTGGCCAAAAATGTTGCTGGTCTCTGGTATAGATCATTTCAGTGTACAGACCTATGAGTTCATCTAGATCTTCAGGCAGATCAATCCAAGCCAACTCACTTTTTGTCACTGAGCCTTTGTCAGAAATGGAAATGCCTCATTTCACTCTGTTTTAATGCCGAGATACCTAAAATCTGTAACATAACTGGATATAGAGGTGGCACTGTACTTCAGGATGTGCATGGGGGCTGACCCCTGATGGTTTTGGCTATTTATAACAGGCTGGCCTTTCAGGGCTGGGTCTTAGTGCTGGCCATCCACCTGTTCAGGGATAAACCCCTGCCTCCCTCGCCTGCCACGCCTTCATGAAATAATATGAATGTTATTTCTAAGGTGGGAGGCTGCCCATTGTTTGACCTCTTGATAACAAGGGCCTAAGTACACACTCCAACGTCCCCTTACATGAGTCCCATGCCTCACAGCTTTTTCTATATCACATCCGGTATTTCCATATTGTCCCATCTGATATATCTCTTTCCCCAAGTCAGTGGTTTGGCCCCTCTCACTCCTGGCCCCTCACTGGGGTCTTTCACCCAGTGGGGCTCAGGTGGTTGCCCCCATGCCTGGCCCCTTGCACTGGGGTCTTCCATCCTATAGGCTTAGGTGACTGCTGCCATGCCAGGCCCTACACTGGGCTCAAGCAGCCCCAGCGCTGAGCTTGCCTGGCCCCACTCCCTTCCAGTATTGGTAACCCACCCATAGGCAGGGGCTGGGGTTATAAGGTGACCCACCTCACCTTACATCAGGGAGCTAACTGGTCTGGCATTTCCTGGGGGCTCCCACACCACTAGGATCCCCACCAGATCACCCTTCCCTGGCAGGGTGCAGTTTCAGGTCATGCCCAGATCCAGGAGCCTCCAAACCATCCCCATAGCTCCTGCCCTTACCTCCAAGATGTTTCAGGAGCAGCTCAGCCTGATGTTGCCTTCTTGCCTGCTCAGCTCAGACTGCTGCTTCTCTCCCTGAGGGCCTTCTCTCCTTGAAGGTTAAAATAGAGGCTGCTCCACCTCAGCCAAACCCAGGGTCCTCCTAAGGTTATGTGCTAGCCTTGATGAGGCTAGCACCCACCTGCCGGCTGCCCCGCTGCCAACTAGAAACCTTAAAGTGGCAGGCACTGCAGGTGCCCTGCCACACCATCCAAACTGACAACCATGGATCTGATAAATTTCTTGAGCTGGTCCAGGAGAACACTTGACTTCTTGCTGAGAAGGCAGGTCCAAAACTAGGTCATCTCCTGTCAAGAGACTGATCATCAGATTCTTCTGCTGCCTTGACTATGTCAGACCCACATACTAAACATGTAGTATAAGAAGGAGATGATGATCGTTGACAAATTCCTACAATTTTCAACAGTTTCCATCAAATTAACTGTGGAATTGGAACTCAAGTTCAGGGTTTGCTGGAGCTGCTGGCTAAGTGATTAGTGACTCAAGGGGCCACAATCTGTTTTGATGCAATCTGTTTGCATCATGTCATGGTAACATGGACATGAAGATTCTTAAAATAGCTACAGTGTGGTCACAGAAAGCCGGGCCTATGCTGATTCTGTCCTACAGATGACCCAGTAGAGTGGAAGCTGTATCATTTTCTAGGGTAGATCAGTGTAGCAGTTAGTGTTGACATCTCTAGAGGACGACAAGAAGCCAGGCAGAGACCAGAAGCCAATTATCAATATCCAGGGTGCCAAGTCAAACAGGTGTACAAACCAAGTTGACGATACCAGCCTGAGGTCAGATGCTAAATGTCTATAGCCAGGATGTTGAGTCAAGGATGTAGAATCAGTATTTGATTCTAGGGGAAAGTAGGAGACAAGCTGATATCAAGAGACAGAGTCAGGAAGTTGGAAGACAAGCTGATAACAGGAGGCCAAGAGATAAGTCAGAGGCAGGAGTCAATGAGCTATTCAGGGAGATAATGACAAGGCACTCATCTTTAATATGGTTACATAGATAAGTCTGCTTATTTTGTATTTCTTGACAAAACATGCAGTATCTCCGGTCCATAGATTTCACAGAAGTAGACTAGTATTAAGGACACTGGGGTCTTTATTTGGAGCATCACTTCTCCACATGTTCCCCCCAGTTCCCCATCAGTTGCAGATGATCCTACTTTTTGTAACTACTGGATTTTGCCTTAATTGGGAATGCCACTTTCAGTGTCACATAATGAGCATTGTTTGTTCTGAATGAAGAATAGACTCTTCTTTCAATGTTTTATTTTTCTGTATTTGACATCCTGCCATTTCTTTCTAATAGCTGTTGTCTGCCTTATACTATGGAATCCTTGTCCAGGTAGACGCATCTGCTTTACCAGAGTCTTGGCAAATAAAGTACAGAATACAGTAAACTGGTGTAGATCTCTTGAGACTTACTAACAGCTTCCTGGTGTACCCAAAATGTAGCAATATGAATGTCTTATATCATTACCTCATCGAAATACTATTGCTGTGTTTGTAAAATTGCCATAACTTTATGTTAGTTCCAGTTAAGCTACAAAGTAATAAGAGCTAAAAGATAAATATAAAACATTGAAGAAAATGTGAAAATGATTTCATTTACTAAAGAAAAGATGTTTTTGTGCTATTATTAATTTATTTCTAATTTTACAATGTGTGTGTCCCAGGGAAGCTGTTGTTGCAGGAGGGCCCCAGGCCAAAAGAGAGCCCCACTTACCTGTTGTAGAGCCCAAAGAGCCGGAGGAGATGCGTGCGGCGAAACCGCTGTTGAGGGTGATTAGCCGCACGTATATTCACCTGCGGCCGAGCAGCGTGGGTGGGAGACACCGCCCGGCAGAGATAAGAAGTGGCTCCGACGATGCGGCGGAGTGGCTGACGAGTGGAGGCTGGAGGGGAGAGTCCTCACATGGAGGGGATCAGCCGCCACGCCCAGCGGTGTGGAAAGCCAGGGGCGGAGCCAGGAGAGGCTCCGAAGGAGTCAGCAGCGACACTGACAGCAGACCCGGCAGGGAAGCTGGCTGTAACACCGACAGCAGAGCCGGTAGGGAAGCCGGCTGTAACGCCGACAGCAGAGCTGGCAGGGAAGCTGGCAGTAACACCGGCAGCAGAGCCAGTTGGAAAGCCAGCAGCGACGTCAGCCGCAGAGGCGGCAGTGAAGCTGGGAGCGACACCGACAGAGGGTCTAGCAGCTGCACCTGCAACAGGACCAGTGGCAGCACCTACAGG
>NW_005841834.1:1484433-1505957 GCF_000455745.1 Alligator sinensis | reverse complement strand
GGGGGCACGGGGCGAGGGGTGGGGGAAAGCCGGTGCTGGGATCTAGGAGTGAGCCTGCACGGGAGCCTCGGAGAAGAGGTAACAGAGGGGCGTGTCCAATGGGGCCTCGTCGGGCCACACCGGAGGGTGGCCGAAGACCCGAAGTGGGGTTGGACGGTGGACCTTCGGGGCCCACAGTGGCCTTAGGAGGAGGCAGGGACTCAACACCCTAGTGGGGTGAGCTGCCAGGGCTGTGGAACCCAGGCCCAGGGGAATCCACGTGGCCTAGAGGCACCCTTTTGGGTCTCCTGGCCCCATAGCTTAGGGGCCTTAGTTGTCACGGTGGTGGGATAGACATGTCATGTCACAGGGTGATTAGTATAGGACGGTCAGGAATCTAATTGGAGGGACCAGGTCCGAGGACCTCATGGACCATACAACTGGCCCAAAGACTCAGGCACGCAGCTGGCAATCCGTGGGCAGAGGTTGGGGAAGAGCTGAGAACGCCAAAGGGGCCCGAAGATCGGCAACCCAAGGTGGCGAGTGGCCGGGGTGTAGGGGATGTTAGAGCCCCATGAGTGCCTGCCGGGAGGCGCGACGACCCTGGAGGCTCCCCCAAGGGGGAACCCCTCCACTGAGGCAACATTTCAAGTCGTGGCAGGCGAGTTAAGGGGCCCCCCCCTGACGTCAGCAGGGGTAGCCTGGGGGATCACCCGTGAGCCCAGGACAGACGCGATCCATAGTCTGGGCTAAGGCCGCATGGGAGTGCTTAATCGAACGAAGGCAGGCACAATATGGATAACTAAATACCATTACAGGTTGAATGCATGGATTCAATAGATAGTTAGTCATGTTAGTATGAAGATGGGCAGACTTCAGGGTCAGAGCAGGATTGCAACTTAGGGTATGTACAGCCATTGCATTTAGGTTGACCCAGCCAGGGTTAGGCTGAACTAAATGCCTATCTGTGTAGGCATTCAGAGGGGCTAAATCAGGCAAAAAATGGTGCACTTGATCTAAGTTAGTGCATCCAAAGAGTTGCACTAATTTAAATCAAGGTTGGGTTAACCCAGGGTTTCTCAAACTTTATGATACCATGACCCTGAGTGCTGGATGGCAGTAGCGGGGGGTGAGGAGCTCGTATGTGATAGCCGCTGCCACCATCCACCACTCCTCACTGCCGCCATGCGCCGCTTCTCCGCACCACTGCACGTACCCCCTGGGAAGTTTGCGGCCCCCTTTTAGTTGCTTGAGACCCCTCTGGGTGTTGCGACGTACAGTGTGAGAACCCCTGGGTTAACCCAATGTAGGAAAGGATTAACCTGATCTCCCAAACATCTGTACATATTCACAGTGCAGCCCTGGAGCTAAGGAAGCCCAGCAGCTCACCCCAGCCCTGCTGCTGTGATCATACATTCCCCCCAACACTTACTGGGCTCTTTTTAGCCCCATGACCACTCCCCCAACTGGACAACCCACCAACCTCTCCCCCCACCCAGACTTGCCAACCCCCACTATGGACCTGCCAGCCCCCCTGATTCCACCTTGTCTCTCTCCCTACTCTTGGTTATTTACTCCAGTTTCCCTATGTGGGTCTCAGAAGTAGTGAAAATGGATGTACATGCCACTCCCAGGAGCAGCAACCGCTGCATGTGTCGACTCCCAGTCTAGGTGTAGGCATCTTAAAGTGATCCTCTGAAATCTAGACTGGGTGTGGTGCTTAAAACCATGGTAAGTTTTTTATCATTTTTTGGTTTTTTTTAACTGAAAGGGAATTAGTTCATTCAGATTTTGATGACAAGCTCATGGATATATTGTTTGCATACCAACTATGTCTTGTAAATGTTAGCAACCTAATTTGTTTTCCTGTGTAAGGCTTTAGATGTCAAATTTCAGCTTGATGATAGCCATTTTAAACAAATCAGCAAGTTCAAATTATATTTAAAATCATTTACTACAAACTTTTAACATTTTTTGTAGACCTCTTACTGAATCGTAACTAACACTGAGATTTCTGAATAGCCTTAAGGGCAACTCAGGTGCCAAAGCTAATCTGCAGGTACAGTCCCTATAAGGTCTGTATATATGGTGTAAAACAGCATACAGACATGCTCACTGTCTCTGCACCAGAATCAGTATAACTATTTCTGCAACTCTGGATGTGGGCTAAAACATAGAGACATAACCTCAGAGATATATTGAGAATTATGCCAAGCGCTCTTGACATATGCTGTTTCCCTGATACTGCTGACTCATTGCATTCAACAGAATTACTGCATGCAAGTTAGCTTTAGGGAAAGGATTGTGATTGTTTGAGTTACATTTGATGTCACAATAACCCCATTTAAGATTATGTGAGATGTTGACCTGATCCTGTGTATAATCATAACTATTAGATGCGGTAGTGTTAATAAATTATCTTTAAACTTCAGTGTAGCTTATAGACAGAATTTCAATTCATTTGAATGGAAGGTTTGGAATGTCTATAATATTCTGTTATTAAGAATAATCAAGACAAAACAAAAACTAATATAAAGTTTTAATTTCTGAAAAGTCTTGGTGTTAAATAAACTGATAAACAGAATGACAAATTATGAAAAAAATCATTCTGTTCACAGAGCAGATGCTGTAGATTTGGAGAGGCTATGTTGTCCTTTCACATACATAATAAAGAGGCAGAATCTCTGTTTTCAGTGTCAAACAGAACTGAGACTTAATTGTGAAGCTGTGATGAGCTTCTCTCTAATACATCAGTAAAGTTTAGGTAAAGTATTTATCCTAACCATCTCTGTAGTTTGATATTTTATTTTAGTTCTCTGATATATAATATTTGAAACAGGAGAATTATTACTTACTCTGAGGAAAAAAACTAGGAAAACAACTTTAATATTTAATCCAAAAGACAAACACAATAAATGAAAAAAAAATCCTGTGACTAAACATTAAATCACTGAATGTTTAGAGAAATAAAAATGATTTCCTATGTATGGAGCCCCACAGCTGGGACATCTCAAATCTAATTTATATGTATAGTAGCCAAATAGTTTGATTAGGAGGAAGGATAGATAGCATAATACAAGAGTCGCAAATATTCTTATATGTGGTTACCTGGCTGCTATTAATCTCATTTTAACAAAAGTATATTTTATACATTATATCATTACTGAAGATGTTGGTTGGACAGATTGTTGAGTAAGATGAAGTCATTCACCTCCTTGGAGCTGAAATAATGAACCTCTAGTTTAAGTATAAAGAAAAGTGTAATAAGATTGAGACAATTGATGACATAACTGACAGGTAACAGAAGAGCTGCATCCCACACAAGAGGATCTTAAAAAAAAAACACCCCAAAAAAAAAAAAAAAGAATGGAACATGGAAAAATAATTCAAAACTCAGAGATGATACTGGCTGTCTTCAAAATGAGGTAGTTTTACTGTATTAAAAAATACATTTTGATTTTTATCTGTTTTTTATGAATGGTTTATCTTTATCTTATCTAGCATATATATGAAAATCTGTTGTGTTCTTTTTAAAGATTTCTGAAAAGGAGGAAGCCATATTTCAACTGAAGTCTGATTTGACAGAATACCAATCTACTCATGGACATTCCAGTGAAGAGTTTGATGCACAATCTCCCCACCCTGAGTCTTTACTGAAGGTTAATTAATATCTAGTAGCAAGCTTACAACTTAAATGATTAGTTTTAAGTTACTCTGATGCGAGCAATTTAACTATGGATGTAAAGCATAGCAGCCTTATCTAACTTTTTGTTAATAGGTGATGGACAACGTAGTACTGATTTTTATTATTATGAATGGGAATTTTCTCAAATAAAATATATTTTAAAAATATTCATATTCCCTGAAAAATGTCTAAAAACCACATTTTCAACTTTTGCAATTCGGAAAAAAGGATTACATACATGTTTCTAAAATGGTAGCTATCTGAATTGGGACATCTGGTATAATGCACAATAATTTCTAATCTTAAACAAGAGCTTGCGATGGTGAAAAATCAATACAATGAACAATCTTCTAAAGTTGAAGAATGTGAGTGGATCATACAGGAACAAAAAGCTGAAGCTGCTAATGTACTTGACCAACAGAAGAAATCTGTTCTTGAAATTGAAAAGCTGGAAAAGACTTTACAGTCATTGCATCTGGATGTAATAGCTTCCCAGCAGAAACACAAAGTGGAACTTGCTCAGCTAGAACAGCAGATAACACAGCTTGAAAGGACCTTACAGATGCCAGGAAACTTTGTAGTCAAAAAGATCAGGTATGCTCTTGCTATGAGAATGAGCAAAACAGCTATCTCTTTAAAAATCACATTGCACAAGAGAATGTGAAGGAGCTGGGTATACAGTATTTCATACATATTTGTTATGAATTCTAGAGGAAAAAATACTTTATCACAAATTTTGTAAGTACATATTTCTCTGGTGTTTGTCTCTAAATTCAAGATATGTTAGCATTTCTGATAACAATTCTGTCAAAATGCATGCCGATAAGAATAAACTGAATACAGTAGTATGATTTCTTCTGTTATGTCTGCACAGATTTTAGAAAATGTATTTGCCAGTTTTAACAGCAAATCCCATTCACAGTTATTTTCAATGTCAGAAACCTACCTAATATACCTGATTCCATGGAAGAAAAGTACAAAGGCCCCATTTTTAGGTGTTTTTTTTTCACATCAGTCTGTGACTGCTTCCTATGTGATAACGCATATAAGGTGAAAAAGGGTTACTTTTTTATTATTGACTTAATATCCATATTGTTGAAATATAAAATAGATGGATATCATTACCATTGTTTTGAAAATTCCTAGAACAATTGCATTTAATTGTCCAGTGAGAGCATTTAGGCTTTCTTTAAGATTTTTGTATACTTTTATAATTGTTAAACTGACTGTTATAACTGAAGTAAAAAGGCTCCTAATTTTCTACGACTGAATTTATAGAAAAATATAATAATTTATTGTTTCTTAGCTAAACAGTTCAAAGTCTCACTAGTGAGGAAGCAATACTGATTTGTTTAAATTTGACAATATTTGGTTGTTAAATGGGCTAAAAGCCACAGCAATATTTCCCCTGTATTTAGATCCTTTTTATTATTTACTGAAGCAAGAGAGTGAAATGGGACCTTATAACCGTGGCAAGGTATAATACACTGTCTATTAAGTTTTACACACCTGAAAAAATATGTTAATACAAATAATTGTTGTCATGTTAACATTGCAGGTTTCAAGCTGTCTAAAGCAATTTTACATTCTCAATGAAGAATGTTTAACATTTGAACCAAAAACAGTACAGCACGAATAATTAAAGGCTTAAGTTAAATACATAGACAGTCATTTAAATTTAGATCTGCAATAACATTTACTATTATTCTCTAAGGCTTTGACTGTGCTTGACAGAAACAAAGTACTCTGGGATTAATTTCAAGAAATGGTGCCAACTGTGCGCAATTTGCTGTAATTAAGACATGAAAGAGTACTAAATATTCAGATTAAAAGAAGCATGATGGAGCATGATAGAGAATCAAGGTGTGGCATGAAGCCAATAAAGCACAGTCACTCATGAATTACTCAATAGTGATTGACATGAAACTTAAGCCAATAAATTTGGAGTATGTTCTTAAAAATTGCATATGCAAAATTTAAAACCGCAACACTATATTTTTATATGAAAAGTGTTTCTGACCTTCAAAATGTAAAATCCAATTTTTCTACATGGCATTTTAAAATAATGCTAGGCAAACAAAATTAAAATGTCAAATGTCTTTTCTAGAGACAATAAGTTCAAGTGGTAATGAAAATTAGGATAGAACCTTTATGTCTGCGGCTTTGGGATTTCCCTATATGCTTATTTAACCTACAGTGGTTTGCTTTAGCGCCAGCTGAAAGAGCACTGTAGCCATTGGCACCAAGAGGTTAAATATCTTTTTTATTCATAAAATCTTTTTTTTGCCTCACTTTTAAAAACATTTATTTAGATCAAAGTACGCCTTTCCCCTTTCTCTTAGAATTATGTGGAATATTTTTTCTTTGCCTTTGAACTTTTAAGTATTGATTAATGATGTATTTATTGTAATGTTGAATCTTTTCTTCAACAGGCTTTTTTAAAATTTAAAGTCCCTGTTAACTTTTTGATCCTAGAAGAGATATGAAGTACTTGACCCACTTGCTAATGAGGTGCTGTATAATCTCATGTATCCTATAGCTCAAAATAGCAGGATGCAGTTTAAAAAGTACATCATAAAAGGCACTATTGGAATGCTTTTTGTCTTCACAGGCAATACGCGAAAGAGATGACCTTCTAAGAAAGTCGGAAGCTGATCTCCTGCAGGCAAGGGAAGGTATCAAAGCAAAAGTGACTGAGGTGGAGCACCTTGACAGTGTGGTCAAGAAACTGAAAGCAAGTATCCAGGACACACAGAAAGAAAAGAATCAGAAGGAAAGAGAAACCATCATACTGAGAACTGAGATACAGCAGCTAAATCAGGAACTGCAGGATGTACATAAGCAGTACAGAGACAGGTAATAACGTACAAAAATAGTAATATTACTGAAATGTGAATTTGGCACAGTCTAATATGATCAAATTCTCAATCATATAGCCATATGAGTACAGTAATCAAATAAATATAAAAGGTTTCTTGTGCTGCTTTAGGGAAAATTGACATCTGTAGACAGCAACTTTATCAAAGCTAAAGTAACAACTTAATTCTTTACTCCTATTGTAGGGTATATGTAGAAAATAGGTTAAAAAAATCCATTTGTGTCACAGAGTGCCTACTCATTTACTGGCTATACAAATTATAATTTGAACCTAACAAGTTTGGTAACATTGCTATTGTTTATGTGACTATTTTTTAGAACTGCTGTGGTTGATCCACAGCTTTACCAGTAACATACTGATCAATTGAAGATGTTAAGGTTTTTCTTATGAGGATAGTACCTGCAGAGCCAAAATAAAGTTCAATCAGAATGGTAGGTTTAATATTACAAGGCAAGCAGCCATTCAACAATGGCTAGTAATCTGCTTTAAATTATTTTTGACCAGTACCTTTAGACCTCGCAGCAGAGATTTCAGAACTATTTTTCAAAATAAGTAAATTTAATAAGGAGATGGCATTATTAATATTTTGGAGACATGGCTTCATAAAGTTTGGAAATACATTACTTTTACCAAATAAAATATTAATGAAGTCATTTGGAACATAATAGACAGCCTGTGTCAACCCCTTAATTTTCTCTTCCACTATTCACAACATTGCCAGATACGTGTTTCTGGATAAAACCCCCTAGAGGTCTGCTGCAAATTCTTTTTCAATACAACCAGATCATTGCAGATAATTGTATTACACAGGGTATTGATCCAAAATCGTTGTGCACCGGAAACATCTGAAAAAACATGATTATAGCTTTCTGTTTATTGTTCGTACATCATATAAGCAGGCTTTTGTGTGAATCACCTGTAAGAAAGGCAAGGTGGAAACATCAGAGAAATTACCTCTTTACAAGAATCTATTGATCACTTTAAATCAAAGAAGTATGTTTGACATAAGATTACCTGCCAGTTTGAACATTAGGTACACTATGTTATAGCCTGGGGCAGTTGTAAGTCTGACAAAGGGATTGTAAATAAAGCATGCAGCTGCTAGCGCCTCTGGCTTGGGATCAACCAAGGCTCAGGTCCAAGGCATAGGTAAACTTAAAATAATTTAACCCTTTTTTACCAGTACCTTGTGAATTCAAGTTAATTATTAAGAACTGTGATAAATAAATCCATGTTATCATTTTGAGTGGGCATGCCACTTTGGAAATACACACAGCTTCATCTGATTACTAATCAAAACTATAAAAATAAGGACTGGCTGCAGGTTACTTTTGTCTTGACTCAGTAAATTGTATATTCCTAAATCAATTTTAAAAACTTCTGAAAACATTTTAAAAATATATTTCTAAATGGTGCAGGTAACTGTGTTGTAGTTTTATTTCAACCTTGTAAATTGTGCGACTTCAATGGAAAATCTTTGATATTTGAAGTTTTACATTCTATATATATTAACTAGAACTTAAAATGGGAACATTTTAAATAAAGGAAAGAAGAAATGCATTTAAGATATTTAGAAATTTTCAACTTCCAGATATTTGGTGCCCAATCCTGTGAATATTCAGTTAATTAACTTTACTCCCAAATAGTCAGACTGATTTTAATGAAACCCATATAAATGATTAAAGTTATCTCTATGTATGCTCACAGGATTTGCTCCTAAATTAGCTATACCAAAAATGTTATTTAGCAATATAAATTTATATTTCTGATTGAATGAGGGCAGCTAAAGCTTCTTTACAATAAAATAATTTTTGCCCACAGGGTTCATTTCAGCTTTTGAAAGTAAACTTGTTTTAAGTTGTTTATTGGATTTTGTTCATATTTTAATACATGTTGAAATTATTAAACATTTAACTCTTTTGTTCACAGATATTCAGATGTATTTGAGATTTAATAAAGATGAGCTGTGGGTGATACATGCTCCTTGTTAAATATTTAGCTGTTCAGGTTAGCAGCATGGTTTTCCTGAGGCACAAATTTAACCAGTTAATATATAGCAATTTTAAGTTATAGAAATGGTGGCTGCTGTTTATTTGTGTGGAAAGGATTTTATTTTAATCTCTTTTATGTTTCTGAAAAAGCAAAGCATGTTTTCTCCTTATTTAAAGAAACTGATCTTCTGGATGTTCAGAATCATACATAATTATGTAGTGGTAAATCAGATGTTTGCATTTAGATCCTGTTCATCTGGGCAACATTGTTTGATTTCAAAGGCTAGCTGTAAACATAGACTTATTTTAATAGTGTACTGTACTTTCCGTAAAGATTACTATTTATATATGACAAAAAGCCCTAGTTTCCAACTTCACTAAAAACACCTCCCTTTCAACATTATACTAGGATCATTAAAAGAAAAAGATTGTCTATTTGTGATAACGTGAGCTTCAGTGTTCGATTCTTACAGCTGTTGTGGCTAAAATTACTTTAATGTTTTTCTTCTTGGTATCAGTGTTTGGAACCTTTGAAATGTGCGTTAGGTATAGGCCTGCTTTTCTTAGAAAGTACACTTCATTGCAACACACTTGTTCCAATAATCAGTTTAATATCACTGTACCTTAAATTTGGAAACTGAATGTTTACATATCTCTGTAGCCATATATTGTGGAATGATATAAAAATACAGATACATAAGTGTATATGTATGTGCTAAGGGGGAAATATTTAAATTAAACCCCATGTACATATATCTTTTGGCAATATGGTCAACAAAGAACAAAGGAAAAATGTCTTTGTCTTAAATCACTTATTTTTCTGAGAGCTGGAAGCATACTGTTATGGTTTATTTTGGTCTAATGAAAGACTGCCATCTATTGGATGACCCTGGAAAAGAATGTATTTATACTGTGTACATTGTATGATTCTTAAAAAAATGTAGTGAAAGAAGTTTAAATTGCATACATTTTGTTTGTGGGGCAAGATAATGTAATCTAGGAAAAAGTTATAATGAATACTTGATTAAATTACATCATGAAGTGTTTATCAAAAGCAGTATGTTTCAGAATCAGACAAACACTAAATGCCTGAATATGTAATGGGACTTGATAGCAGTTTCAATATTTTGTGAAAATTTAAACAAAGTATCTTTATAAGAATTTCTGGAAATGCATTTCAAGATATTGGAGTCATGTCTTAATTTATTTGTGTTTAATTGTTTTGTTAAAGACCTGGGAAATGAGTGAAGCTCTTCTTCTGAAAACAAATATTTATCTAGATCTTATAGAGATTTGCACTGCATTACATTTAAAACAAAAATATAATCTACGCTTGGTCTTTAAATGTAATGTGTTTTTTTTTTTTATCTTTCAGCCCAAGAACTTGCCAGTCAAGATGAAAAACTTTGTCTAATGGAATCCAGCTTGAAAGCAACTCAAGAGAAGCTAAGTGAGCAAACAGCAGAAACAGTTCGCCAAGAACAGAACAGTAGAAAATCACAGACAGAGCTGAAGACCCTGAGAGAACATATTATAGCTTCTGAAGAAGAAATTAATGATTACAAGTGAGTTACTGCTTTTTTAGTATTTCAAAAAGTTTTAACACAAGACATTAAAGTCAACAGTAATTCTTTTTGATACGTACTTTATTAATCATTTACTTCAGGTAAGGTATGGTGTAAATGTCTTCTGCTAATTTATGGAATAAACTATTAAATCTAACTATTTGATTAATGTCTGTTGTAAAATATTTTTTTTCACTTTACCAAAACTGTAAGGGTTGAAACCTGTCCCCCCTCCTCCCCCACATCCCAGTATACTATTATCTAATAGCTATCTGTTTTACTTGTTTAGAAATTAAAAAAAAGATCTAGTCTTAAAGAAAAATAATACATTTTATTTATATAGTGCCTATCTGCCAATGGCATTTCTCTTCTTCCTCTTTTTAGAGACCAAAGGTTACATCTGGCTCTTATTGTCTTTCTTTTTTGTTAAAGAAGCTGCCTCTAAGCAAGACGCTACTAAATTAAAGAAAATTTAGTGTTTGAACTGCTAGTCACAGCAGCGAGGCACGTATGAGGGTGCTAAAATAAGATAAAGATCTTTTTTGTATACTGTACTTTTATAAAAGTTTACTGTTTGTTATTATTCTCTGTTCTCATGGGCAAGTTTAGGGTTTGTTTGACTACATATTTGCCCTAAGATTGGAATGCAGAAGTACTTACCTTCAGGATTTGGTATTATTGCTAAAATATATTAGGAAAACTTTAAAAATGCATTTCCATGTTTATGAGTCACAAATTGATTTTCCATTTTTCAAGATTTAGAATGTGATGTGAATGGCATGTGAACTGATTGCTTTTGTCTTGTGTATGTATTGTAAACAGTTACATTCTACTCACTTATATTGAGTAATCACTAGACAAAACAGGCAACCAACCTGTCTTGTAATATCGTAAAGTACAGCTCAAGACTTTGCAAGATAGCTATACTACATAAAAAAGACCCCTATTAATAAAGTGATTGGCTGAATCTTTAAATTCTTAGATTTCTTGCAAGCATCAAAGCTTAATCTCAAATAATCATTTCCTTGATAGCAGATTTGTTAAATTTAGTATCAGTAAGCTCTGTCCTTCTAAAATCACTATATGGTTCATTTCCTTTAAATGGTTAAAAGTGTCAGGATAATGCTATAATTATTTAAATTTTGTGTAATTAATTTTTACACATTAAATATTCAACCTTCCTGTAGTTCAAATACTTTAAGTGAATTTGTCTTTTGGAAATTGAGTAAACTTCATGGAAAAGCACAGGCTTCAAGAAATGTATCTTAATTTCTTTAAATAAAAAATGCCAGTGGTTCTCAACTTGTGGTTGCATCCCTAAGGACATTACAAGTGTTTTTCAATGGTGGATAGCAACATATACTTGCTTTACTAACCAATTTCAGATCTTTTGCCAGAGTGGATTTATTCATCCATTTTGAACTGGTCCTTTTCAGTTGCCAAAACCACACGGTATATCACCTGTAGTACTTCCAGGAAAATAACAGGTATACAACCTTAACAAAGGGTTCTGATGCTCATCTGAATGACTGAATGAGGGGTTGTATAAAGAAAGGTTGAGGCCCCCTGAAGCAGCTGGTTAATTTAGTAATGTGACAAAAGTATAGATGAAAAAAAAAGAATTTTGTTTAAAACTTGTTGCATATCATGAAATCTATTAATGGTGGAATAGAAAGCCAAATTAACATTATAAAAATATCCTCATTAATTTTATCCACAAATGGACTTTATTTTGTGTTGTGTGCTGTGTGATCAGATCAAAGCTGCTTTTTAACTTGATTGTTGAGTCAGAGAAATATTTTGTTAGCTTTATTTTCCCTTGCAACATTTTTTATCCCTCTGTATGAGTTAAAATTATGTTTGAATCTCTTAGTTGTCACATCATTGCTTTTATAAAAAAACTATGACTTCTTAATGCAGAATATGCAGAGAGAGAAGTATATGTTGAACCTGAGCCTTTATTTTTATACAAATGTATTCAAGGATTCATATTTTTGCCAGGATTAGTCTAATAAAGTAAATATAAACTAATACTCCCTTCCCAAAATTCAGACATGCCTAAACATTAATGTTTCTGTTTATAATAAGATTTAGATACACTTCTTAAAAAATAGTAATGATGGACAGTTTAATACTTGATCTGATAATGCTATGTTCTATTCCCAGGAAGGCAGAAAGGACAATGGGTCTCTCTCCCATGGGTTTGTAGGACTTGAGATGTCATATAGGTTGTGCTCAGTCTTTATGAAGGGTACAGCATGTGTTGTAATGCAGCATCCCCTTGCTGCTGATTTAGAGAAAGTCATGCAGTCCTTGTATTTGCCTTTCTGCTTTCTGGGTGAATGTGGTTAAGCAAAGGGACAACTGAGGAAAAGGCAATACAATATAGCTTGATGGGTGAAAGCTACACAGGGTTTTTTTGTCTTGTTATACTGTAATGTTATACCATAACTGTTGTTAGGATCTGTAAAAGCTAGAGTCTATTTCTGAATGTTTTTTTTTTCCTTGTTGCAAAACCATAAATTATATTATTATTCCTAGCAGTGATAAAAATAATAACCAATGGCATAAGATGAGATAGTAAAAGGTCCAGTGTTGCCATTAGGTCATAAAAATAAAAGTGGAGGATAGTTAAAATGTTTTCTGAAATGTTAGTGTGTGGATTGTGTAAAACCTTTAAAATGTGTAGTCAGAGGGAAATAATTGAAATTTGTTAGAAGTCACACGCTTTGTTTTGTTATTTACTTATTCTGGACGAACTAAACCTAAAGTAAAAAAAAACAAAACAAAACAAAAAAACCCCACAATGTAAGCCTGTTACACTTGAAAGATTTGTTCGGAATGTCCAGTGGGAACCTGGAAATCGTAATAATTTGTAGTATCGATTGTGTGAAGCTATGCAGCTGGGGCCCCTAGTGAATAGACAGGAATAGACATTTTATTGATTAACTTTTACAGTCATATTTTCAAGACTCTGCTGCAACATAATTTTCACTTCCTAGTTTTGTGCTGCTGCATCATGAAACTTGGATTCTTCTCTCTTAACATTTTCCCACTTGAGGAAAACGGTATGGACTTGTCTCTTTCAGGGCTGTGTTCTGTAGAGATGCATAACTTCCTGCATAATCTTTTGTTCTAAATTTCCTTTCTGCTACTACAATAAAATATAATGTGCATAACTATTTTGTAATAATTACTTTATACTCCCCCCCTCCCTTCCCTTAAATTACTTACTGGAAACTAATATTTTGGGGGAATAAAAAACTGTTAAAAATTAATTGCCCCATAATATCCTATTTCTGTCTTTTTCTCTATTACAATTTTAAAAGGAATAGAAGGAACTATAGCACTGAGAACCTAAAATGAATCCTCAAGAGAAAATAGCTTGCTTTCATGGGTGAAATTTGTTCCTGAGAGAAGTTATTGACAAAACCCCTATTGACATTAATAGGACAAATATTTTAATGCAGATATTTAGTGGTTATTAAAAAATACATAAATGCATGGAATTCTTAAGGCGAACCTCACCAACAATTGTTGCAAATTTTTAACAGACTCAGCATAAAAAAATTGTATTTTTGCCCCATTGAAAGAAATGTTGCATACCTACTATATTGTAAGCTTATTAGTACTCTGTACATAGGTCCTTTCCCCTACTTAGGTGGATACACTGACTTGTTAATAACTTTCAGGGAAAATCCTGATCATCAGATTTCTCCTTAATTCAGTTTAATGACTGATTGCTATCACCAACTTTATATGCTAGTTTGCATTCATTTGGAAACTTATTTTAATTTGTCTTCATGTAGATATGTAGGTAAATTACAGGAAGAAGTCCGATCCTGTTGCATCATTGGAGCTATGGCATATTAGCCCACCCCAGAATCAAGCCCATACTTTTCTCTTCAGGGTTTTTTCATATTAATTTGCCTTCTCTATATTCATTTTATTAATACATGCATTCATTTCACCATTACCTCCAAACATTGGCAGCACCAACTGCCCTATAGAGGCTAATATTGGGACATAAATGTTCTCAAGCATTACAAAATGTTAAGCTTATTAACCTTACTTGGCCTTTAAGTCTAACCTAATGTAAAATAATACATATTTTCTTTCAAATTCAGAGAAATGCTTGAAAAACTCTAATTTGAGTCTATAGCATCAAAGCCAGAACAACAGCAACATCTTCAAGTAACCCCCTATGTCCAACAGACTTGGATGAATCTTGAGAGAGAGCTAGTATCAACCAAGTAATAAGTAAAGGATTTAAAACAACAGGTAAGTTTGTTTGTGTCTGAAAAAGTATTTAGCACAAATTCAGCACAGCATCATCACACTGTGACTGTTTTTTGGGGCCCCAGCTATGTAAACACTTATGCAGGTGGGTGTTCCTGTTGCAGTTCATACATATATCTACTCACATGTGTTTGCAGTATTTTAATTTTATCTTAATTAGATGATGTTCAAGATTACTATATTATAACTGCTATAACCATTAATGAGTTTAAAAAGTTAAGTTTTGAGTTCTTTTTAAAAAGCTTTTGGTAATAAGTAAGGTGTTTGGCATTCACACTATATTAATTTAAGCTCTGAGTCATAATTTTTTGTGGGGACAAGGCATACTTAGTTAGAAAATGGAGGGGGTTTGGACATTCTTGTGGAGATATTAGGCTTGTATCACAGTTTAAATCACATTGTACATTTTATATGCCAGATCACTCGAGAAGTTCTGAGAACTAGACAGATAAGGCATATACTTTATTGTCAGACTTTTTTATTTAACTTTCTCTGACTATTTTATCTCTATATATCCATGCAAAGCCATTTTACTGGAGTTTTTACACTTAAATTTTTAAATTTAAACAATAAACTGAACATTTTTATCTACAATAATATATAGCGTATGCCTCTTATGGGAAATGCCTTGAATAGTGAAATAATGACATTCTCTAACTGCATGGACTTGTTTGGTTATCTAATCCAATTGACGAGATTTAAGGGTTACCACTGTACAGTTGAAAACCAGGCAGCTCAGTTATTTTAGCTATACTACCAAAAGGAAACCAAATAGCAGATCAAATGTCTGATATGGTGCTTATGCTAAAGTATACTTTGAGATTAAAATGTTCATGACCCAGTTGCATCTTTGATAACATTTGTAAAAATGAAAAATAATAAACTGAGGATTTTAGTTTACAGTGTTACACCATACATCTGGTATAAGCATTATCCAAAACTAATGAAACAATAAATAAAATACATGAGAAAACTGTCACTGGTATGTGATCTGATCCTGCTAACATGTATTCTCTCCCAGAAGCAGTATTTACTATTGGGTGAGGTTGCATTGATCTCAGTGGAAATACACCGGACACTGACCATTGCAATCACAAGCCCAAATTATTTAAGAAAATAGAATACAAAATTAAGAAAGATAGATTGATTCATAAGAGTAAAATACAAATAGTCTGAATCGGGATTGATTTCAACATAATGTGGTGGAGGAATCCCCATTTATTGATCAACCTTAAAGCCCATACACAGCACTTAAAAAGATAAAGTAAGCAAGGTCAGATAATCAAAGCATTTAAATAGTAAAAACAGCAACTGCCACTGTAGACTGCTAAAATAAATCCATAATACAAATTGCTTTAGCAAAAAGTGGATGAGCAGCTGATCTTCCTATTGAACTTTTATACTGTTCAGTGACCACACTGGGGAAAGGATTGGGAGAAATGCCTTAAAGATCAATATTGAGTGAGATGTAGCAGGGATTCATTCTGAACGTGAAAGAATTACAAGTATGAGAGTAGAGATCTTGCAGGAATGTCATCAAGAAAAGATTGTTTAGCTCAGTTAAAACACAGCACATATGTCATATGTACACTACACATTAGCTGAGCTTCACTTCAGTTTATTTTCCTTGAACCACTTAAAGCTCATTAAATCAAGCACGCAGGTCTTACAGAATATGACAATATAGGAAAAGGCTTTATAAAAATATTAGGAAGTCTGTTTATTAAAATGCAATAATTTATATCCATAAAACAAAAGTATTTAATAATTTTTTAGTGTACCTCTTTCTGAATCCTATTACCTTTTCATGAATGCAATATATCTGTAATCATATGTTTACCATAAGCATCACTCTTGTGATTTATGCATTCTGATTAATAAGTTGTTTTTTAGATATTGCAAACATTTTGTAGAAAGCTATGATGATCTCTTTCCCAGTGCCCAGAATTCTACCTCCTCTTAAATTTTAACTTATTTCCATGTTATTTTTAAAGTATTTTGGGGGTATGGAGTCTAGGTATGGCACTACTATCGTCTATTGCTTTACCTGTTGTTTCCGTTCATATGCCTGTTATGATGCAGCATAATAAAGAGTCTGTTTGCAGATGCAAATGGCCCTCTTTGAGTGCAGAGTAATTATGATTTCTCAATGGAATCTTTTTTTTATTAATATGTTTGTTGTGTTACTAAGGCAAAAGACATTTCTTAGCAAAACGCAAAATGACATGATTTCAATGTCATTTTGTCATCCATATTTTTAACTTATTAAACAAAAGCAAGAACAAATATCAAAAGGATTACAGCTAGAGTATTTTAAAGACATGTGAAATATTATTTTATTTTTTTTTCTGTTATTGAAGTGTATGGTAAAGTACTGTTTAAGGACCTTACTCAGCAAAATATGTCCAGCTGAATAGGGCCCTGAAAGCATGCATAAAGTTTCTTCTCTATAGTCGAGTGTAAATCTGCATTCTGCTTTGCTGTAATGAATAGTTATTTACAACTATTATTGGCTCCATATTTGCAGTATGAATTGCTGATTACAGCAATTTTAATGGTAAAATTGTGAAACAATATTCATAGCTGTCAGAGAAAGGTCAGCTTATTTGCATTCATTAGGAACCTGGAGGACCATACAGCATATTTTTTCCTTTGGGATGATTACAGTTATTGATTTGTAAACAGCTGTAGGAAAAATTAATTAAAATTATATTTCACTTACTACTGGAGGCTGGATAATAATAATACATTTTCAACATTTAAAGAATTAGAGCTAGCAAATAAAAGCATTGTTGTTTCCCTTCATTACAGTTGTTCTATTTAACTTCCTTAGAATAATCACTTTTGAATGGTTGACTGAAAATTTCACAGAACTTCAGTTAATATTTCTTTGATATTTGGACTTCTTTGATAGTTGGGGGAAAATTTCATAATGGCACTTGAATTACTTTAGCATAAAATGTTTTTTGACTTTTTCCCCCTATAGGATTGATTTTGCAAGAAGCTTAACGTTTCAGCAAAACATTTAATCGTGTGCTCAAAATTAAGCACAGATATTGTTCTGCAAGTGAAAGTTCCCTTTACAAAATGCTGCATGTGTATTAGTAACTCTAAGCTTACTTTTAGCCCAGAAGTGGTCCTTTTCAAGTACATGGGCCCATTTACATTCTTAAATTGTACAAACATGCTTTTGGATTTTGCTAATTTGGGCCTGAATGTTCTGCACTTTAGGGGAGTGAGATGTAGATGGAATATGGAATACAGTGCAAAGAATTGAAATTCATTATGTGTTTGCTAGCTCCACAAGTTTGAAGAATGTGGGGACTGTCTGCAAGAAAAGTTAAACCAGAAACTGTGCCAACAACAGAACCAGCAAAAGTGAATTGTCAGGCTGAAACTGTACATCATACAAATGGAAACAGAGGTGGAGACTTTAAGATTCACATAGGAATGATGCTCAGATGGTATGCATTCTTACATTTGAGAGCCTGCTTGTATTATATTGAGAAATACTGTACATGATTAGTGCATATTTCTATGAACTTTTAACACTTCAAATGGATTAAAATGTCTTATTTTGATCACATCCATATTGTTCAGCATGATAACATTAGGTCCTGAGTCATTAAAAAAAATGTTTTGGCTTATTTCCATGAAATTCAGGCATGTTTCAAATGGAAAAATATAGAATTTAGTTTTCCATATTGTGCATATATGACACATGTTTGAGATTAATCAAATCATATTCACCTCTAATTAACAGCAGAGAGCAGTTCCAACATGGGGCTGAGCCAGATGATGAAGAAATAAAGTGTATAATGAAAAAAGCTCCATATTGAGAGAAAAAATAGCTTTCCTAAAAATACTGAAGAAAAGTTTTTAAACTTTGTGGTTAATATCTTCATGATTGTATATAATACCAGCTGTGAATAGTCAATTTACTTTTTTAAACTTAGGCAAATTATCAAAAATCTGAAAATGCCACAGAGTTCCACTACTATTGTATATGCAGTCTTTTATGGCTAAGGAAATATACTCCTTTTTTTATTCCCCCCCCCCATATCATCCTACATGCCTATTGCATCCAGAACTACATTAAAAGAATATCATGGTTGCAGAGTGAAGTGCTCAGATAGGGAAAGCCAGAATAAAGGATTCCTCAACAACCTTAATTCAGCCCCCTGTTGTTATTCATTATGAACCAGTATTTAATTATATGATCAATAATATGACTACATGGAACAAGGAACCATTTGGAAGGAGGGAAGTTTCATGGTTAAGGTATTTGAATGCTGCACTGGCATCAGCACAGTATTTCTACCTGAGGTGGTGCAAGTCACCTAAATCAACCTTTCACAGGTGAACAACTAATTTGTATTTCTCATATTTTGAGTACGCAACTTGAGACCCGCTGGTCTGGTTTACAGAAATGCTGAGCCCTTTCAGTTGCTATTGAAGTCAATGGGAGCTGTGCTTTAAATGAAACAATATGATATGTGTGAATAGGGAGCAGGGAGGGGCAGAAATCTGTTGACCTAATATATTTTTCCTTTTCAAAAGTAAAGAAAACCAAACATTTTATTTCAAGTTGAACACAACATTATGCTTGATTTAAAATGTATCATTTCCTTTTTGGGCACTTGGACACTAGTTATTAAAGCTAAGGAACCAAGCTAGATTCTCAAAACTGCTGAAGAAGACTTTAACCCAAAGTTCAGTAGTTCGAGCACTCAACCATTCTGTGAGAGACTTGTATTCAATTATCTCCCCCGTCTAAGGATATTTAAACCCACATTTCTCCCACCTCAGGAGAGTATTGTAAACACTGGGCAATAGAGTTATTCCCTCTGTTTGGGTCAATGAGATTTAAGAAGTTCCTATAAAGTGCATTAGTATCAGTAGAAAAAACTGAGAGAAGCCCATCCTAAAATGGTGTGAATAGAAATTCATCAAACCTAGATGACTGCTTAATCTTTCAGGCTTTTGGGTAAAAGGGAACTACTGTTGCTTCTGGTTTTGTGTGAATCTAGCCTGTTGTTTCTTTGGCATCTATTACAAGTGCCCCAAAATGAAACATCTCAGAAGTGTTCAAAAAGTTTGTTTTGACATTTTCAAAATGAAGTGTTTTTATAATCTGAAATACTTTGCCAGTTTGATTTTGGCTGAAACTGCTCAGAAAAATAAATTCACTTTTGTGGATACTTTTGGCAGCCCCAAAACTGCACTTTTCAGTGAATACAATGTTTGCCAAAAATATTTGACAGAGCTCTACTATGTAATGCTACTACTTTGAAAAATCAGGTCCAAGATGCCTCAGAATGGGCATCCTAAATAAAGAAACCTTTCACCTTAATCACTTCTTGCTTCATCTCACCCTCTGTAAAATTGAATAACTACCCTCTTATCTCACATTGGTGATGTAAAAAGGAATTCATTAATATTTCCAAAGCTCTTCAATACTACAGTGATCAGCATGCTAGAAAAGCCTATGAAGAAAATTAATAATTCTATTTTCAGAGCAAGATTTGGATACTCTGCAATAAATAAAGTATGGGTTCACTCATTTATCAATGAGGATAACACAAAATATTGAATTAGCTGCTCATTAAATGAGCCTATGTACCTGAATGAGGCATGGACTTTGTGAAAAAAATACGATATGACTGTAGAATTAAAGATTGTTTCATAATACCTATATGCAAGGGGGCTGAATTAGGGTAACACCTAATTTGTGATTTTTAAATTTGGTATTTCCTAAATTTTAAGTTCTTGACTTTACCATTTTCATGATCCTTTAATATTTTTTTTTTTTTGCAATAACCCAGATTTTGAGGAAGAAAACTTGAAAATTTAAAAAAAAAATCATCTTGTGGAATTATATTAGCACTTAAGTGGCTTATAATCAGTATAGGAACATTTAGGTATAAAGACCTATCCTGCATTTGAATTAGTGTTTTAACTGAAAATAGTAGTGGGTTGACATCATCTGTAGGACTAGCCACTAGAGTAGGCGCAGGTAATTATTTCAACTGGAGAGGCTCTTAATGAGTTTTAGTGAGCTGTTGAGGGCTGCAAGGATAGCCCCACACCTTGAAAGGTACCCTGCCCCTCACTGTCATCTTGGGACTGGAAGTCCTACCCCGAACCTCTGACTTTTGCCACCAGAAGTTCCTCCCTTTGCCCCTGGAAGTACTCCCATTGAGAGTGAGGGTGCTGCCATCTTGAAACCAGTAAAAACAACAATCAAATCATATACGAAAAAAATCAAACATCTACTATAATTTATTTTAATTTTTTTTTTTTAGTCCCCCTTTGTGTGTGTTTGCATAGGGTATCTAGAGGTGATTGCATAATAGCTCAAAATACAATCTTACTTTTGTATATTGTGGGGAGGGGGTAAGGAGGTGTATATAGGGTGTGTGGTTGGGGAGTAAGTGTGTGTGTGTGGTGGGGTGCAGGGGTGTGCAGTGTAGGTATGGTGGGTGGGGGGTATATGGGAAATTGGGGGGGTTGGTATGGAGCCAAGGGTAATTGGTGCTTCCTGAGTCTTGGGTGCACAATTTGTGGGTGTGCCTGGGGGCAGCCCAAAAGCCCCATATCCACTCCTATACTTCTGTGCCATGACTTAGTGCCCCCCCTTCCCTAACATGCTGCTGGCCTGCGCAGAAAAAAAAGCCCTGTCCTGAGCGGTGCCGAGTTAGGGGCCAATCTCAGGGGGGGCACGTGCCCCTCCATGCCCCTTTACCAGTTGCCTGTATGTGGAGGGGTGTGGGGTGTCTGGTTGGGGTGGGGACTGTGGGAAGGTGTGTGTGGGGGGGTTATGGTTGGTGAGAATGCATGTGGGAGGGTGTGGGTATGTTTGGGGGTATGGTGGGGGATGTGGAAGTGTGTGTGGGGTTTTGGTGGAGGGGTGGGGGTGTGGAAGTTGTGCGGGCCGGGAGCGACCCGAGCCCTTTTTCGTGCTGCACGCGGGCTGTGGCCAGCAGCCCGGGAGTGGTGTAGGCTGGAAAACTTGCTTGAGTTGCGGTTACAGACACAGACAACTCGGACGATCACGTGGAGTTTGCTAGGCTCCACGGAACAGAGCTCCGGATGCTCTGGGTGAACGTGCCACCAAAATCGAAATC
>NW_005841834.1:1480069-1482099 GCF_000455745.1 Alligator sinensis | reverse complement strand
ATCAGTCACAGTTTGAAAAGCTGCACTCATTTTTCCCCCCTTGTTGTCCCGTAGGGCCACTCTCTCTTTTACTGTGCGCTCCTCTGTCTCCGGGTCTTCACGGAGCTTGGACGGATGCCCGCGGCCCCTCAATCTAGGCACCATCATGCCAGGGGAAAATCAATTGATTGGCGCTGGTTCTTTAATCTCTTGGGCACATCTCGGACAATGGGCACATTCCCGAGCTAGATCCGGGCTCACCGTGCCTGCCGGGTCGACTTTGGGGAGGGACACAGTATCGAGGGGCTTGAATAAGACCCACTCATTGCCCATGATACACCCGAACGCCGCAGGGTGAAGATATACCTCTCCCCCTCCAAGGGTTTCGTCTTCGGAAGCTCCCTCTTCTTTCCTCAGCGAAAAGCGTCTGCTGACACATCTCTCACACGCTGCACCCGCCTGGTGATAAACAATATGCGCCTCCAGTTCCGCGACGCTCGCCACGCTGCGCTTTCCACTCTTCCAAGGACAATTCTTAACTAATTCCAGGTATAGCGAGCCCTCTCCTGATCCCATCCTCGTCGCCGTGTGTGGGCTGGGCACGACCCGAGCCCTTTTTCATGCTGCACGCGGGCTGTGGCCAGCAGCCCGGGCACGCTGGATCGGAGAGGGAGGGCGACGAGCTGGAATTAGGCACAAACGCTTAGCGATAGTTTTAAAGATTGTTTACTTACACCGAGATGGCAGTGGTGTAGGCTGGAAAACTTGCTTGAGTTGCGGTTACAATCACAGACAACACGGATGGTCACGTGGAGTTTGCTAGGCTCCATGGAACAGAGCTCCGGATGCTCTGGGTGAGCGCGCCACCAAAATCGGAATCGGAGATACGTCTTATAAAATTTGCGCTCGAAGACAGGAAGAGGTGGGCGATGGATGAGGTCGCCAAGCTCCTCTGAATCTCACACAGGGTCTATATTACCCTGCCGTGTACCCAGAGTCCCCACAAGATGGATGAGGAGTCCTCTTCGGCTTGGGCGGAAACCGCTCAAGCCTCTTATATGGCTAACAGGCCAATCGTTAGCTACCACGTGGGAATAATTTAAAACTAGCCAATAGCAAGAAATGAATTTGCATTCTGGTGGCGGGAACTCTTTTGCACCATGCATTTCTCTTGCAACTTGAGCAATGCACTCTGCAAAAGAAGCTGCAAAGAGGTGGGAAACTCGTCCCTGCACCGGGGTTCTCCTCTGCAACAGGAAACTCTCCCGTGCAATGAAGCTGCAACTTGGCGGGGATAATTCTGGTGCCGAAGCACACACATAATCATGCCTTTGGGTCATGACAGAAGTGTGTGGGGAATTATGGTGGGGGTGGGAATGTGTGTGGGGGCTGTGGGAAGGCATGGGTTTGTTTGGAGGTATGGTGAGGGGTGAGGTGTGTGAGTGTGTGTTTGTGGGGGGGTGAGGGGTCTTCAGGGTCCCTGGAGTGTGCAAGTCACTGAAGTTGCACTTGGTGGCAGCAAGTGGAGCCAGCCCCACCCAGGCCCATAACACGCAGCTCCTGCCCAAATCCCTGACTGTACATGGTGACAGTGTGTGAGGCTAGCCCCACTCAGCCCAATAGTGCTTCCGCCTTAATCCCCAGCTGCACATGGTGGCAGGGTGTGGCGCCAGCTCCACCCAGCCCCATAACATGCAGCTTCTGCACTCCCACCTGAGTCCCTGACCAGAAGTGGTGGCAGCATGTGAGGCCAGCCCAGCCTGGCCCCATAGCACTCCCATCTAAGTCCCTGGCTACACATGATGGCAGGGTGTGGGGCCAGCCCTACCCAGCCCCATTGTGTACAGCTTCTAAACTCCCACCACAGTCCCCAGCCACATGAGGTGGCAGCATGCAGGGCCAGCCAGCCCCATAGCACATAGCTCCTGGCACTCCTGCCCCTTTCCTCCAGTGGGAGTCTCTAGCCCATACCTGAATTCTCACTTTCACAGGGAGGCTGGAAACAGCCAAAGGGCCACCAACAAAAGCCTCTTCCAGGCAGAGGCTTCTAG
>NW_005841834.1:1478901-1479915 GCF_000455745.1 Alligator sinensis | reverse complement strand
GGGCAGGGGCTTCTAGTCTGTAGCACGCCCTAGTATGGGGCTGGGGCAGGGTGCACCATGCTGGAATGGGGGGGGGGAGGAGGGTTGCTTAGCAACCAGAGCCAAACCTCTTGCAGGGACACATTGGGTTGCAGAGGGGAAAAGAGGTCCAGGGCTTACAGAGGGGCCCTGTGGGCTGGATGGAATTGCTTGGTGGGCTGAATCTGGGCCACAGGACATATTTTGCCCATCACTGCACTAGAGAATGATGAGATGCCTTGGAAGTAGGTACCACATACATTTTTTAACATATCCATATCAAAATCTGGTCTTCCTGTCTAGTAAATCCACTGGATTTTCCATTCACAGTCTCAGCCACCAAGTATTCTCCTAGAGCAGTGGCTCTCAACCATTTAGGATTCAGGGCACCCTTTGGAAAATGCCAGTTCTTAATTTTCACTTAGTTGTTTTTGACTACAAAAAAATAATAGAGCCATTCTTCTGTTGCAAAGAACTCAGAAGGGCCATAACAGGTCAGAATAGTTTAATAACTATGAATTCCTATTTGAAATCTCTGGGTTTATCTTGTGAATCATGTTTGCACATCTAACAGTGCTGACACTGCATAGCACCCCATTGCAGCCTTGAAATGATTTCAGGGCACCCAGGGTACTTAATCATCTACCCACCTCACCTCTCTTGTACCCTCCCTACACCCCAGCTCATCTAAATTGCCTTGCTCAGCAATTAAATCCCGTCCCCCCCAAGAAACTGGATGCACTTCTGACCCCTACAACATGCAGTCTCAATTTTCCTTCTCCCAGACTCCTGTACCCTGGGAATCAGTCCCAGGATTTTTGGTTCAGCCAGTTCCAGTCTCCCTACCACCAGCTCTAGCGTAAATATTCATTCTACCTCAGGCTCTTGATCCTGTCTGTTGCCTTCACTATGCTAAAATTTGCTGTTTATGTCCCCTCTGCATTTGAGTCAGGCTGTTTCCTCTTCTGTGCTGTTTTGATGCCAAGAAGTGAGATT
>NW_005841834.1:1450951-1477202 GCF_000455745.1 Alligator sinensis | reverse complement strand
ATTACAGAAGTGTGTGGGGAATTATGGTGGGGGTGGGAATGTGTGTGGGGGCTGTGGGAAGGCATGGGTTTGTTTGGAGGTATGGTGAGGGGTGAGGTGTGTGAGTGTGTGTTTGTGGGGGGGTGAGGGGTCTTCAGGGTCCCTGGAGTGTGCAAGTCACTGAAGTTGCACTTGGTGGCAGCAAGTGGAGCCAGCCCCACCCAGGCCCATAACACGCAGCTCCTGCCCAAATCCCTGACTGTACATGGTGACAGTGTGTGAGGCTAGCCCCACTCAGCCCAATAGTGCTTCCGCCTTAATCCCCAGCTGCACATGGTGGCAGGGTGTGGCGCCAGCTCCACCCAGCCCCATAACATGCAGCTTCTGCACTCCCACCTGAGTCCCTGACCAGAAGTGGTGGCAGCATGTGAGGCCAGCCCAGCCTGGCCCCATAGCACTCCCATCTAAGTCCCTGGCTACACATGATGGCAGGGTGTGGGGCCAGCCCTACCCAGCCCCATTGTGTACAGCTTCTAAACTCCCACCACAGTCCCCAGCCACATGAGGTGGCAGCATGCAGGGCCAGCCAGCCCCATAGCACATAGCTCCTGGCACTCCTGCCCCTTTCCTCCAGTGGGAGTCTCTAGCCCATACCTGAATTCTCACTTTCACAGGGAGGCTGGAAACAGCCAAAGGGCCACCAACAAAAGCCTCTTCCAGGCAGAGGCTTCTAGTCTGTAGCACGCCCTAGTATGGGGCTGGGGCAGGGTGCACCATGCTGGAATGGGGGGGGGGAGGAGGGTTGCTTAGCAACCAGAGCCAAACCTCTTGCAGGGACACATTGGGTTGCAGAGGGGAAAAGAGGTCCAGGGCTTACAGAGGGGCCCTGTGGGCTGGATGGAATTGCTTGGCGGGCTGCATCTGGGCCACAGGACATATTTTGCCCATCACTGCACTAGAGAATGATGAGATGCCTTGGAAGTAGGTACCACATACATTTTTTAACATATCCATATCAAAATCTGGTCTTCCTGTCTAGTAAATCCACTGGATTTTCCATTCACAGTCTCAGCCACCAAGTATTCTCCTAGAGCAGTGGCTCTCAACCATTTAGGATTCAGGGCACCCTTTGGAAAATGCCAGTTCTTAATTTTCACTTAGTTGTTTTTGACTACAAAAAAATAATAGAGCCATTCTTCTGTTGCAAAGAACTCAGAAGGGCCATAACAGGTCAGAATAGTTTAATAACTATGAATTCCTATTTGAAATCTCTGGGTTTATCTTGTGAATCATGTTTGCACATCTAACAGTGCTGACACTGCATAGCACCCCATTGCAGCCTTGAAATGATTTCAGGGCACCCAGGGTACTTAATCATCTACCCACCTCACCTCTCTTGTACCCTCCCTACACCCCAGCTCATCTAAATTGCCTTGCTCAGCAATTAAATCCCGTCCCCCCCAAGAAACTGGATGCACTTCTGACCCCTACAACATGCAGTCTCAATTTTCCTTCTCCCAGACTCCTGTACCCTGGGAATCAGTCCCAGGATTTTTGGTTCAGCCAGTTCCAGTCTCCCTACCACCAGCTCTAGCGTAAATATTCATTCTACCTCAGGCTCTTGATCCTGTCTGTTGCCTTCACTATGCTAAAATTTGCTGTTTATGTCCCCTCTGCATTTGAGTCAGGCTGTTTCCTCTTCTGTGCTGTTTTGATGCCAAGAAGTGAGATTTCTAAAATATGGAATAAAAGTCCATTTGCGCTCAGTTTTGGTACCGAGCGCCCCAGCAGTTTCAGGAATAATGGTAGAGAAAATGCTGTTAATCCCTTAATCCTTTTGAATGGAGCATGTCCAGTGCAGATGGAAGTGTTGTAGAATTTAGCTAGCAAACCTTAGGGGTGTCTATATAGAGTTTCTACTGAGCACATGCAAACCAATTTCTCACAGTCATATCTTGGCAAAATTTGGGCAAATTTTCATAGATAAGGCAAAAAAAGTATACCCCTCTGCCCAAATTCATGCCTCTACTATAAAGCATGGATGCAGAAGAGATTTTTAGCCAAATGGTTATAAGACTTTTTTCTTTAAATAGGATAAATAACATGTATTCCCCTAATTTCATTCTTGGAAAGAGCTTGAACCACTTTTGCTGGAACATTCCAAAATAATTCAGCCTGAAGCGGAAAATCAGCATGAAGAATTTCAGCCCAAACGGTTAAAGTTTGGCAAAGTTATAAGCAACAGGGTCTTATAATTTAAATGTTAAATACAGGCAGCACAGCCTAGTCTGCCTATCATAATGCTTTCCTGCCAGCAGCTGAAGATAGTGCAATAGAATCTCTTGATGATGTCATCCTGCTAAAGCTGATGACAGCATGCAGGGGGCTTTTTGGCTCATGGACTTGAACTGAAACTTTGAAAGTAAGATATAAACAGCCTTCAGGGAACACATTTTAAACTTGTCATAAATCGGTAAGACCCTGTGCCCATAATTTTATACAGTATATTATATTCTAGTCCTTTGAGGGATAAAGTCAGGAATAGTATACAAGAACTTAGAGAAAAATTTCAAGTAGGGAAGATGTCTTGTTCTTGCTTTGTTTTGCATTAATTTCCAGACACTTAGGCTAAGCATAGAAATTACACATACACCAGTATAAGTGAACAGAAACTTGTCTAAACCTGCAACAGAACAGAAATTCAGTGTACATAGACTGGTTTAAAAATGGCAGAACCTGGTTTAAGATAGACCTGGATAGGTGTAGTATCAGGTTTAATAATTTTAGAATAAACGAGTTTATTTAACTTCTGTTCAAGATCACTTCCTAACTCAAGTTAGATCACAGTCCCCTGGCATCCCAGGATGCTTTGTGCTTCTCCCAAATCTCCCCCTTTGCAGGGTGGGTGAACTAACCTCCACTAGTAGTCCACAGCTCTGACTGAGCCAGGCAGGTCCCAACTCCTGGCTGTCTCAGAGCTGAGGCAGCAAAGCCTCTGCTCCCCAGCCCTGTTTCCTGCCTGCACCTGTCAGTCCAGCATGGCAGTGCAGGGTAAGGTAGGAGAATGGAGCCCCCTGCCCTAGCCCTGGGCTTCCTCCAGTTTGGGGCTGCCTAGCTGGGTGGGCCCCTGAACCATGAAGTGTTCTCTTCTGTGTCAGCAGGGCTGACTGGGTAGCCCTGTCCCCTGCGAGTCTCTGTCTCTGTTTCTGTCCCACAATAGCGGAGGAGGAACAAAGCCCCCAACCCCCATCTTGGAACCCCCAAAATGAGGTCTTCTCCATTGTGGGGGATGCCCATGCCATGGGGGTTTTTCTCCTGTCCCCACCCAGCTAGGCCATCTCCATAGAAGGAAGGATCTGGTCCCACTATGCAGCACAAGCCCCCTGAGCTGCCTGGCACGTCTTGAAAGCAAGCTGCTAGTACCAGGCTCCAGTAGGATGTACCAGGTGACCTCGTGGGCTTGTGCTGAGCAGCAGGGATGGGAGCACTCCATAGAGGGAAGGATTAGGCCCTGCTCCCTGGTGTGGGCCTCCTGGGCTGCCCAGTATATCCTGCCAGAGCCTGGCATCAGCAGGCAGATGGTAAATGTGCCAGAAAGTCTGGAAGTCTTGCAGACAGCAAGGATAGGAGCACTCCATAGAAGTAAGTATCCTGCATAGTGCAAGCCCCCAAACCATCCAGCATGTCCTGCTGGCTGCTACTGGTTCTGGCAAGACACGGGAAGCCTGGGAGGCTCATGCCAGGCAGCGGGGCCCAGTTCTTCCCTCTATGAGGCACTCTGGTCCTTGCACTTCAAGCCCCCAGTGCTCCTCTCAGCTGGGCAGACATCAGGTCAGGGAAGCTGAGACCAGGGTCGGGGGTTTCATTCCCCACCCCCCTGCCCTGTGGGTTATAGGCAGAGACTCAAAGGGGGCAGGGGTGTTCAGACAGCCTGGCCCAGCCAGGCAGGGGGGCAGGGAAAGCTCCCATGGCATGGGTCTCCCCATCTGGGAGGACCCCAGCTTGAGGGGGGCGAGACTGGGATGGGGGGCTTTGTTCCTTCCTCCCCACTGCAAATCAGAGCCAGAGACTTGCAGGTGGCAGGGCTGTGCAGCCAGTTTGACCAGGCAGGGATAGGGACTCCGCCCCCCCCCCACACCCTGTGGTGGAGGTTTTCCCCAGCTGGGCAGGCCCTGACTCTGGGGGTGGGGGGCTCCATTTTTCCATCCTCTACAGTGGGGGGTAGCAGGGGATTGGGGGCATGTTCCAGGCAACCAATGAAGGATGCCCCCCTCTTCTATGCACTCGGGTGCCTTTGGTAATGCCCAGCATGCTGGGAGGCATGCAAGAACCCCCACCCTCTCACACCACCGCCTTCTGCCTTCAGCTGGTGCAGGCATCTGCCTGTCTTCTCCAACCAAAGAGTGAATGTGAGTTCCATTAGTTAATGGTCCAATCTACATAGATTAAAGAAACCTGTGAAGATTGGATCAATTCCCCCTCAGGCTTTTTGACTGTTTGTATTTAGCCCTAGTCTCTTCCAAAATTGTTTTTAGAAAATAGTTGGGAAGAAATTTTCACTGATTGCTGTCTGTAACATCATCATACTAAAAGCTGCATTGGCCAATGCCTGCTTACTGAAGGCCAAAGACCCTTCTGCATTTTTGGTATGGGTGCTTTTATCCATGAAGAAACCACTGTTCTATTAGAGTTGACTGTAAATATATTTGAGGTTTCATTAAATGTTGGATTGTGCCTTTTAGTAGAGGCAGGATCCAGAATGCAAAAGGACATATGTTTTGTTTCTAAATTTATGACTAGCATGACTGAATCAAGTCTCCTAACCCCAATGTACCATGAATGCCAGTTGTCCTTTGGGAATTAGTTTAAGGCCTCTGCTTTAGAAGTTGCAATTTTCCGTTTTCTGACAATCAATCTATTTTCACTTCCTCCTTATAAAATATTTTTCAGAAGGTTGCTATGATATAATTTTGACAGTCTTCTAATTTCTGGACCAGAGTCAGTCAGGCTTCAGGCCTGTTTTTGAGACAGAAGCTGCTCTGACAGGAGATTTCAAAATAAAGTTTCATATCATGTTTTGCCTGCTACATGTGTCAGCCTATATGAGCACTTGTGCAAACTTAATCTTCTTTCCTCAAGACCAATCCTGTTCCCCTTGGAGAGTTATATAGCTCTCCTATAGCATAGAATATACTATGCTAAAGGATGCACATTACAGTCCGAATCATACTTTGTCTACAGTCTAAATGCTGATATCTAAATGCTACTTACACATCTAAACATAGGTATGTAAGAGGCACTTTATGCTACATAAGTGGATTTTGGATCCTATTTCCACCTGTGGAACCTGGGAAGGTGTGTAATTCTCTAAAACTTTAACTGAAGGATAACCAGCTAGGAAGGATGTTTGCCAGGATTTGAACCCTTCCACATTTTATCCTAATGGGAGAGTGGGGGACAGGGAGGGTAGGAAGCCTAAAGGGAATCTAAACCTACATTTTTTACTTTCCAACACTTCCCAAAATGCTCTAACCACCAACCAGGGTAGGTAGGGTTGAAAATACCCTCCATTCTCAAGGGGGGAAATATGTTGAGTCAGCAGGAGAGTAACCCAGAGAAAGTCTGGCTCTGTGATTCAGAGAGATGGGCAATGCCCTGAAAGGGAGGCAGTGGAGGATGTGGGTTTTGGTCCCTGCTCCTGCCCACAATGGTGTTTCTGCTTTTTTACATTTAACATGGCAGTTATTAAGAAGGACAAGTCTTGTCACAAAGGTGAAAATAGGATTTAAAATCCATAAATGGATTTTCAAGTCCATACATGGGCCAAAGTGCCACTTACTTGTCAATGTTTAGTCATGTTGACAGTTAAGCTTTTAGGCAAAATATGATTTGGGCCAACATGCCTCCATCCTATTCCATGTTGAAGACATGCTTAACTGAATAGAGGAGGAGCAGAAAGGCCAACCCATCTTTTTCCAATAGTCTAGCAATTACAGGACTGGACCAGGAAGTGGGAGACTTTGGATCTAATCCCTCCTCAGCCACATAGGGTTTGAATCTATAGTTCCTAGAGAAGTACTCTAACCACTAGGATATGGGCTAAGCAGGCTGAGCACATTCTCCATTCCTCATGTTGCAGCTTGCCCACTCAGAGGAAAGGAATACAAGCATCCAGGCAAGAAAGATATCAAACAAGAGGGAGCTTGGATTTAGCCTATTTAGCTCTCAGCCTTGGGAACACAAAACAGAATCCAGGACTTTCTCCCTTCTAAAAGAATATTGTCCACACTGAGTTGCAGATTCAGATTCCCTCTTCCTTTTTCCTCTTCTGACCCTCATGATATGCACCGTGATTTTCCTTATCTGCCTTTTAACTTCTAGATCAGGGGTAGACAACCCCCAGCATGGGTACCAGAGCACAGCACATAAAAGCATTTTGCTTGGCACATGTGCCTTGGGCCAGACAGGGAAGGGGCTGGGGCTGGCACAACAAGGTTGCCCCAACACAGATTGGGCCCCTTATGACTCCCCTGCCATCTGTCCCTGGCACATCAACATCCTACAAGTCGAGGTTGCTGGTGTTTTTGGCACTCTGCCCAAAAACATTTCCGACCCCTGTTCTAGATTACTTCTATATGGAATCATCAGTGTTTATAACTTTTGGAGAATTGTCTCCATGAGAAACCATCTCTTTCTCATGGTCATCACAGGTACTTGAGCTAAAAGAGTATCTTAAAAATTCGGGGGTGTTATCAGGGAATTTCCAGGAGGGAAATTCACAACTTATGATAACTTTATTTGGAGTTGTATACTCTCAGCACTTCTGAAAATCTAGACTCTGGCTAACTTAAGTTGGGGACTCAAAAGATGAGCTGCCAAAAATCAGGATTTAATTTTTAGTAGCCATAAGCATATAGATAGAAATTTATTGGATTGGTCTTCAGTATCCTTTTTAAGGTTCTCCTTTTTTTCCTGCCTTATAGAGAAAACTATTGTTCGCCTTTTTACATGGAAATATGAATTTCCTGGTAACATCTGATTCTCTGTTATGTACTTTCAGGATTTGGTGATATTCTTCTACTATATCTGCTAAGATTTCTCTATACAATAACTTATTTAATATGGTGGATTTTTATCTCATGCTTGATTTGCTTTATATAAATGCCTGAATTTACAGAAAGCACATTCATTTTTGGGGGAATCTTCTTGTCCTCTGTCTTGAACATTTACGCCGTCTACAGGTAAAGTTGGCTAAATACCATTTCTCTAAAAAGTGGAAATTTTACTCCTCGTAAGACTGATGGTCATAAATTCCCTGGTCACACTTCAGGAGGAAAAAAATCCCAATTACATAGTATCTTGTTGGGTATGACAATGTTACTCATCTCAGGGTAGAATTTTGTGATTTTCGCCCTTTTAAATTGGAAACTGTACTACAGTGCCGTATACATTCAGAATTCTTATTTTGCAGGCCCAACTTAGTTTGGGTACCTGTGGGACTTCCCTTTGGAAGTGGGATAGAGGAATCTTCTTAGAAAAGTTGTTGCTGATTTTATGGTGGGAAGGGGCAGAATGGAGAAAACATTAGGAGAAAAATAGATCAATCTACATGCATATCTATCTGCCTGAAATCATGGTGTAATCGTCATGTCTAAGAGGGCATTCATAATTTCTTCATTCACTCTAGGTATCCATGTCAGCATGGGATGAGGGTCTGGTTTCCCCTGAATAAATGGTTCACTTGAGAAATTGTTATTTGAATTTTGCTACAGCAGTTTGGCCTTTTCTTTGGCCTATTCTAAATCATTTTTTAAAAGAGATGGAGCTTCAAAGTTAATAGCTTTTTTTAATATTACTCCCTGTGATTTCCACTGTTGGGATATATGACTCACAAATATGAATGCAGAATCCTTTAACTCACAGTAATGTCTTCTGGGGCTATACAGCTAATCTTCATGTTCTTGTTCCCCTTGGGTCTCCTTCACCCAGTGAGTTTATAAAGAACACAGTGGACCTGACTGCCAGGTTTCTTGCAGTGCTGATTGGTTTGGGAACCACTGCCATAAACAATTGGCTGATCCCCCAAAGTCTTTAATAGGTCCAGTTGTGCCTCAAGGAGAGATCTTCAGATGCTGCTGCTTAGCATTGATCATCATGTGGGGCTAAGCAAAAAGAGGTCCACAAGCAACTCTCTGGTTTCTCTTAACCAGCTCCAGGTAAATCTAGTTGTTAGTGCCTCCTGACTTTCATCACACTGCTTCATATGATTTGGCTTCATTCTTTACCTCTGTAGCAACTGTGGCAATAAAGGGATTGGAATGGAAGCTATGGGAGGAAAGATTGAAAACTAGGTATGGTCAGTCAGGACAAGAGAAGAGACATTTTAGCATTTTTCAAAAAATTGAAAAATTTCTGTAAAGAATTTCTGTGCTTGTCACAAGACAGTGGGGTTTAAACTGCTGTAAAGAATATTGAAATTAATTCTTAAGAAAACGTAACCGTAAGAACAGTATGTAAATGGAACAAGCTGCCTAGGGAAGTTATGGAATCTTTCATTTGAGGTTTTAAGAACAGACTGAACAGGCTAGGCTGCAGTACTGCAAAGAAAGGCCTGGAGGTTACAGTCGACCATAAGATAACTATAAGCCAACAATATGTAAAACCAAAGAAGCCAACAGCATAAAGATTTGTATTAAACAGGAGTATCTTTTGCAAATCAGAGAAAGTGATTCCTCTACTCAATTCAGCAATGGCACCCTGTACTTCAAGAACGATGTGGACAGATTGAAAAGAGTCCATCAGAGAGTGACAAAAATGATTAGGGGCTTGGAAAGCATGATTTCTGAGGGTTCAGCCTTAAAGTTATTTAATTCGAATAAGAGAAGACTGAGAGATTTGAGTGCAGGCTTTATAATGGGCAGTTCTAAAGATGGTGTAGATAGCTTTTTCTCTGTGGTTGTAGGTGACAGGACTAGAAGTAATGGCTTCAAACTGAAGCAGAGAAATTTAGGTTGGTGATTAGGAAGAGCTTTCTGACTGTGAGGGTGATCAAACATTGGAATAGGCTACCTAGAGAAGTTGTAAAATCTCCATCTTTGGATATTTTCAAGAACAGGTTAGACAGACACTTGACTGAGATAATTTAGTTAGGGATGTTGCTCCCCTGAGCAGTGGGCTGGACTAGAATGCTTTCAGCCCTACTTTCATATGATCCTTTGATCCCCAGCACTCATCATCCATGTTCCCCACAATCCTTTCCAGTGTGTCCCCCAGGTGTGGTCGTGTACTTGCTCACCATTTGCGGCAAGGAGGAGAACCAGTGGGTGCTCAGAGTCGACTACAAGAGCAGGTGGTGTTGAGTGGATAGTGGCAAAAATGGGAGCTTGGGACATAACTGAGACTGGCAGCAACACCATTCAAAGACCAAGATAATGAAGCTCTGATACAAGAGGGTTCAAGAATCCAGCTTCCTGTCCATTGCCTGCAAAATCATGATGCCTGGTATGAGGAGCTCTCCGACATCCTTGTGGGGGCAACTCTGTCTACCTGGACTACATTTTGGACACCTCTTGTAGAACATAGAAGAGGAATTGGATGCTATCGTGGTGGCAAAGGGTGACCCCAGCCAGGTGTTTGCCCAGTCTCTTCCTGAAGACCCCCAAGATAGGGCGAGCACCAGCTCCCTTGGAAGCCTGTTTTAGATTCTGGTAACTCTCACTGTGAAGAAGTACTTTCTGATGACCAAACTAAATCTACTTTCTATCAGCTTGTAGCCATTGTTTCTGGTTATTCCAAGGGGTGCTCTGGTAAACAGAGCATCTCCTATTCCCTGATGCACCCGCCCCCCCACCCCGGTGAATTTGTATACTGCCACAAGATCCCCCCCTCAGCCTTCTCTTGTGGAGGCTGAAAAGGTCCATGTCCCTGAGCCTTTCCTCATAGGGTCTTTCCTGCAGGCTTCTAAACGTATGAGTGGCCCTCCTTTGGACCCTCTCAAGGTTGTCCACATCCTTCTTGAATTGTGGTGCCCAGAATTGGGTGAAGTACTCTAGCTGTGGCCTGACCAGTGCCGCATAGAGGAGGAGCATCACCTCCCTGGACCTGTTTGTGAAGCATCTACTAATGCATGACAAAGTATGGTTAGCTCTGCTAATTACTTTGTCATATTGATGACTCATATTCATCTTGGAGTCGACAATGACTCTGAGATCTCTTTCTGCCGCTGTGCTGCTGAGAAGGTCATCCTCCAGCCTATAAGTATACTGGTGATTCCCTTTCCCTAGGTGCAGCACCTTGCACTTGTCCTTGTTGAACTGCATCCTACTGTTCTCTGCCTACTTCTCTAACCTGTCCAGGTCCACCTGGGTTCAGTTTCTTCCCATCAGTGTGTTTGCTTCACCCCACAGTTTGGTGCCATCTGCAAATTTGGACAGAGTGCTTTCCATGCCCTCATCCAGGTCACTGATGAAGATATTGAACAGCACTGGCCTAAGGACTGAGCCTTGGGGGACCCTAATGCCCACATCTTTCAAAGTCGATACTGACCTGTCCACCACCACTCTCTGGCTAAGATCTGTAAGCCAATTTGCCACCCACATGACTGTGTAATTGTCTATGGCACAGCCGTTCAATTTGTTTATAAGAATAGGATGGGATACCATGTCAAAGGCCTTCTTAAAGTCCAAATAGATGACATCTACCTCAACTCCTACATCAAAGCATTTAGTGACCTGGTCATAGAAAGAAACAAGGTTAATCAGGCAGGATCTACCTGCTATGAACCTGTGCTGGTTGCCCTTCAGCATTATATTACCCGCTGGACTTCTACAAATGTGATTCTTGATAATTTTTTCAAATTAACCATTGGCCATTGTCTTGGAAGTAGCCCTAAGCTTAAACTAGGTTTGCTTACTTATGAAAGATAAAGATGCTGAATTACTGCAGTTTAGCTTTCAATTTCTGTGGTATCAAGCAGACACACAAAATAATTATAACAAATAAGGACATTCTCAAACTTCTCTTTTTGTGAATGCCAAAACTCTTCCATGCACAACAGAAAAGGGTTCTCTGCAGTGCAGAGTTGCTGAGCACCAAGTTCTGCTGGGCTAAAGATGACTTACAATCCAATGTTTTTTAGATAGATAATAGGCTTTCTTATAAGCAATGGTGCTATCAGATAAAATTGAATGATTCCTCTCCTTCTAGTGGGACTATATCCTCCTCTTTCCTTTGACTACTTTAGTGATGTGGTACAATCTTATTCAAAGACCAGAGAATTGCAAATTTTGGATGTAGACAGACAAAATTATCATACTAATTGAAAAGGCTGGGGAGACTTACCACATATGAAACTTATTTGTTATAACTATGTTGTGTGTCTGTTCTATCAAATATATCCTAAGGCAGGCATGGGATGCTTTCTGGGCGCAGCTGAGGCCAATAAGTATATCTAAATACAAAGAAATGGAAAACTATTTTTTTTACTATCTACCTGCCTGCATCATCAGGATTTAGAATATAAACACAAATCTTACTCAAATACATTGTCATTTCCCTGCTTTGCTGTGACCACAGGAACTTTGAAGAAGTTCAGGATCCAGCACAAAAGCTAAGAAAGTGTAGTATGATTTATGTGTATATCTTGAACTGCGGGAACAGTTATTTTAGATGTGACATGAAACCTAACTTTAATCAGTTGGAAGACTTGGGGCTGGAGGACCAAAAAATCTTTGTAGAACTATTGTTATTTGGCCCCTTATTTTTGAGGGCTCTCCATTCGTACCCATTCTCTCCCTGCCTCACTCTGGAGGGAGCCCTAAACCCCACACATCAAGAAAAAGGAATTGCATTTCTGCCATGTCTTAGATCCAAATCTAATCTGGCTACATTTTCTGACTTTCTAGAGTTTATAGATTGTTTGTGCTGCTATTCCTTCTTCAGGGCTGTTATATGGAAAAGGAGGGATCCTGAAGGTGCCAATGCTTATGTAGATGCTGCCAATACATCTGTGCATATTTGATTGTTTATATGAGTCTTTCCCTGCAACATAGCAATTGGATTTTGCATGAAAAAATCAATTTCTGATTCTGTCAACTTGTGATGCTAGTATTAAATCTATACATGGTATAATAAAGAAATCAAGAGAAAGAAGGGGTGTTTTTTTGTTGTTCTTGTTTTTACTTTATTATGTTTATCTGATCAAATGTTCTAGGGCAAAGCAGTAACACATACTACATGTCCCCAGGTGCCATCCAAAATGTGCATCCTACAAAATATACAATATATAAAAAATGGGGTCTTTTTCTTATTCCTTTCCACTGTTTTGCCCTCTCATGTACTTCTTGTCAAGTTGTTGAAGTCTTATAATTGTTGCCAGAATAATTTTTTTTTTTTACACCTCTGCATACTCTTCTCTTAACTGTCTTACCTAGATTTTTTTTCAGTCAGACTTACCCTTTCTTCTTTTTGAAAATGTGGCAGGTCTGTTATAAAGTCCTTCATATACCACATCTTTTCCTAGTCTGCCCAATATGCAGTGTTAATAACCTCTAACAGCTGGTTATGTGTTAATGTAAATATTTTTCTTTTAACATTACTTGTATTTACATACTCTTATGTAAATACAGTTTAAAAGGCAGGAAAAGAGACTAGAAGTAATGGAACAATGAAACAAATGAAATTTAAGTTGTTGCAGTGGCCATTTTACTTCTGTATCACAGTTATGATCCCATCTCTTGTATAAGCAGGAAGGTTAGATTCTCCATGGCATTATATGACACAGAAAATTAGAAAATCATGTTTACCTTTACCGTATGCATTTGTATTAGGACATACACCTCTAATATTTAATTTCAGATGACACTTAGCTAGGATTGATATCCATATTCAGAAACCTAAATAAGAAAAAAAAAATCACAAGCTTTATGAGAGTGCCTACCTAATAACAATACTTAGTTCTTATCACATGCTTTTCAACAATAGATTTCAAAGGTGCAAGTCTCAATATCACCATTTTTACAGAAAAGAAAGTGGAGCAGAGAGCTGAAGTGTTTTGCCCAAGTCAAAATAAGGCAGGGAAATGACCATGTATTTGAATAATGTTTGCATTATATTCTAAATCCTGATTATGCAGGCAGGTAAATAATAAGAAACATGGTTCTCTGTTTCTTTGTATTTAGGTGTATGTACTGGCCTCAGCTGTGCCCAGAAAGCATTCCATGCCTACCTTAGGATATATTTGATGTTAATCATATTTTTCCTTAGCAGAAATGTTCCTTAAGCTAAAAAAAAAAAAAAAAGGAACAGTGTGGTTGCCCATAATCTTTGTTTTTGCAATTAATAAGGGGACACAAGGGATTAAAATCATGGAATAAAACAATAAAGTGTTTGTTTAAATTGGATGCTTTCAGAAGAAGGAATAAAGATTTGGCAAGAATGAAAGCTTTTCCATCTAAATTATACCACATAATCCAAACTGTTTTACTTTTTAAGCTCTAAGACCATGAAAATCACATAGCAAAACCAAAGGAGGAGATTGGCCAGACACAGGAAAAATATTGCTGTGCACAGGAGGTGCTTTTAGAAGAGCAGTCTCAGCTCAAAATTCTCCAGTTGAACTTGGCTGCAGCTGAAAAACAGATAAAACACCACACTAGTCAGGTAATAACCATGGGTATAATAAGGGAACTAGGATTTTAGTGTTTGGAATAACATAGTCACTATTCTTAGAGGATTTTCCACTGGATAAGGAGATATGATTTAAATATTAACTGTAAAATCCACATGAAATGCAGAACTCACCTTGAACAGGAACATCAGAAATATTTTTTAAAATAAGAACATTTAATATAAAGGGGCATTTCTTTTTAAAATTGTGAGTTACTTATATGGAGTTGAAACTTTTTCAGTATAATTATACAAATACTTTTAAAGAAAAAACAGAACTAGATTATTATTACTGCTTTTATTGCTATTGTTATCTTTTTTTAATCCCCCAAGAGCATACTAAATGCTTCACAAGCATATAAAAAGATAAGTCTTTGCCCTGAGCAGTTTACTGTATAAATAAAAGTAAGTGCTGAGTATACAGAGGGAGCAATTAATGGGAAAAGATTATCATGACCATTATTATACAGAAGTTTGCTTTGGCAGTTTTGGTTGTGTCTGGGTGATAAAGTATATTTGCTTTTGCTTTAATATTTTGTTTTGTTGTTCGTATTTAAATAGGATTTTTTAATTTTCTAGTATGATGGGAATGGGAAAGAGGGAAGAAAGATAAGAGAAAGTGATAAAGGGATGAGTTTACAATAGAGCAAATGGAAAGAAGGAAATACAGGAGAAAGGCTAAGCAAATCTGAGGGTGGAGAAGAATAACTTAAAAAGAGAAAATGTTAAATGAGGAGCAAGGTGGCTTGAGAGAGTGAAGTGTAGCAGAAAATGGACTTGGGAAATCTGACAAAAGTAAGTCACAGAACAGTTTTACTTGGTCACCGTGCAAATGAGAAGTCTGCAGTATGCTTTTCAAGATAGGGTGTTATGGTAAAATCTGGCTATGTTGGAGTGTCCCATGCTGGTGATTCTACAGCTGATGAATGCTAGACACTGGAATTGAAAGGCCACCTCAGAGCTCTCTCTCCCGTGTGGGAGCTTCTCGGTTGTCTGTATTCCTAGATGATTTCTGACATATCCAGCAAAGGTATAGCTTTCCATAAAGGCTTGGACATGAAATCTGTTTTGCTGCTGTTGATGCCAGGGGGAAAATATAAGAACTAAGGGAAAGTTTCTGCCATTCTCATGTGGAAGGAGATTGTGGCAGGCATCATCTCATAACGTCCTTCTGGTCCACTTCTGGGTCTGCTGCCGAGTGCACTGGGGAGCCCCCCACAGTCCTGTGGGACACTCCATTTGCCCCACCATTCATGAGCAGCCTGGTACCTTGAAGTATGTAGAAAAAACATTTAAAGCTGTATTTATATCTGAAGATTGTGGCAGGCATCATCTCATAACTAGTTCTTCTATCTTTCACTCTGTTGCCTGTTCTGCTGTTGCCAGAACTGGACCAACAATTGTAAGTTATCACTGTATTCTTTTACCAGCACAGTGAGCTAATGTTTGTGTTTGATGTATCTTACTTAAAGCACAGTATAACTCGTTAAACTGAATTCCTCAAGAACCTCACTTACGTGCCACATAACCCTAGAAGCTCTGAAAGGTGTGTCTACAAAGTGTCTGAATACTTAGTTCAAATGTATGTCAGAGAGATAATGTTTTCACTACAAGTAGCAGAACAGGTGACTGTCCATTTTTATTACAGATTCATTTTAACTATTAGGGGTGTTCAAAACGGACGATATTCGATTCAGATTTGGATTCAGCCCGAATCAGGGACAGTGATTTGATTCGGATCACTGCCTCCAATGCTATTCAGCCAAATCTGAATCTGAAGATTCAATGTTTTGGGGGGACCTCAGGTGCCCCCCCAGACCCAGGAGGCACCAGTCACCAAGGGGTGGGGGGGAGGGGTCCTGTGTGCTTCCCGGTGGACCCAGAAGTGGACCGGATGTCCTTCTGGTCCACTTCTGGGTCTGCTGCTGAGTGCACTGGGGAGCCCCCCACAGTCCTGTGGGACACTTTATTTGCCCCACCATTCATGAGCCACCTGGTACCTTGAAGTATGTAGAAAAAACATTTAAAGCTGTGTCTATATCTGAATCACCAAATCTTTCCAAATCTCTGTGAATTGATTCAGAGAGTTCTGATTTGATTCAGAGAGATTAAAGGGTCTCCTGATGCAATTCGGATTCAGAGATTCAGCCACCTAATCAGGCTGAATCTCCACCAAATCGAATCAAGGATTGAAGTTTTGTACAGCCCTATTAACTATCCTTCTAAGAAATGAATAAATACCACTCAAGGCTTTGAATTAAATAACTTCTGTCTTTAGCTTCTTAATAAATATATAATTTCCAATAACTATATTCGTTAATAAATAGCTTCTATTAGAATAAAAAAGAATATTAGTAAGGGTGCAGGCAGAAACACAGCTCCCCATTGTAACTGAGACCGCTTTGAAGGAAGCATTCTGAGTTACCACGATCCCCTGAAACAAACAGAAGTTCACTGTTGGTTGCAGGAGGGAGGGGAATCTTGCTGCTGGCTGCAGCCACTTTCCCCTAGCAACAGCCCCTCCTCCCTTGCAGTTTATCCCTGTTTCAGAATGAGTGGGGGAAAGGCAGCAGAGGGAGCTCATTCTAGGGCTTCCCCAGTCGGTGCTGGAGGGTGAGGTGGGTGAATTGGAGTCCTTATATTTTCCCTCTGAGGTGGAGGGGCTTCAATTCACCCACCCCACCTTTCAGTGTGGGCTACCCCCTCCCCCCCCCCGATCAAACTCTTTCTACTTTCTTTCCCCCCTCCCATTCTGAAAAGAGCTCAAGGCTGGGAGGTAATGCAGATACAAGTTACAGAAGACACTCTACTTTGAAACATGCAATGGGGGGGTCAGATTTTCACCCAATCAGCCTTTTCTGAAGCTGTCTGTAGCTGTGTGCTTGTGTTTGGTCGTGGCTGTAGACTTTTCTGTAGCCAGATCTGGCAGAAATTGTCACTTCTGTCTGCACCCTGAATGTTTCCAATTATTATTTTTTACTGAGGAAAGTTTTAATATAGAGTGATTTCAGGTGTAAGAGGAATTTATGTAAAGATAACTAGTCACTGAAAGATAAATTCTTGGAATAATGCTGTTCCACATAATATTGTTTAGTTGTATGTGTAGCACAGCATACTATTTTTTGCCTTTTGACTAAGGCAAATTACCTTTGCTTTTGACAGCTGTTGATCCCATTAACCTTCTAATCTAATCATTGTTGATCTTTCAAAACAAAACATTTTGGAGGGAGAGACTGGAGAGTTTGTCATTTTTGAAAAAATGTTCTCTTTAGTGTTTGCAAGGACTCTACTAGAAAGGACTTTTAGAGTTGGAATATGACAACTTTTTAACCTGTTTTAATTCAATCATATGGAGTCTTTAACTGCCTGATACAGAGCTGTTTTACTATTATCTTCAAGTATCATTTTGACTGTCTAGCCTGCTATTTAGGATAACTTTGGCCAAAGGACTTCTGAATTCCACAAACTAATTTTTGGTTTAAAACCAAAACATGTAAGCTGAACTAGAGTGTATCTTTTTTTACAAAAAATAAATAAATAAATAAATAAAAATTATCCACATTCTGATTTTAACATTTCCAGTGAAGTGGACAGCACGGTCTTTGATGAGTGGCTCCTACTGTCTGTTACCCTAACTATTGAAAATATATGCCTTATTTCTGAATGAGCTTGGCTTCAATTTCCAGACATTTTAATCTTTCTCTCCTTTTCTCTTTTTTTGCTGGGTACACTGTTGAAACACTTTATCAAATACAGTATAACCTCATCAATTTGGCATGCTTGGGACCTACCACCTCCTGGAAATTTGAAAATTCCATATTTTTGAATGAGTGAAACGGGCTAGGGAAGGGGGAGGGAGGGGTGCAGTGCAGCCCAGTGGCTGGAGGCAGGTGGTGTCGGCTGCTCCTGGGGCTGCAGCAAAGAGCAAAGTGGAGGGAACTGTAAGTGGGTGCGGAGGTGCAGCTCTTGCTGCTACACACACCCTGGGAGGGCTGCAGGCTGAGGAGCTGCACTGGGCTCTTCTGGGGTGGGGGTGAATGCCCCCAGATCTGCATGCCAGATGAGAGTAGGCTGCTGAGCACTGGGAAGAGCCCGGTGCAGCCTGCACTCATACAGTGCATAGATCTGGGGGCAACCACCCCCCAGCCCAGCCCACAGCCCTCCTGGGGTGCACATAGCAGCAAGAGCTGCACCCCCCCATGCCGTGCCCCAACTTACAGTTCCCTCTGCTTTGCTCCCTGCTGCAGCCCCAGGAGTGGCCGACGCCACCTGCCTGCAAAGCCGGATTTTTGAGAATTCCGGAATTTTGAGTGTCAGATTTATGAGGTTGCATTGTACCTGCTTCCCATGTAGTTATGTAAACTGTAATCAAACCAACTTAAATTGCCTTTGATAAACTAAACGTTGAATTCCCCAAATCTCCAACTGTAACACATGCTTTCTTATCACCAATCATTCTTGTGGTTCTTCTCTGAACTCTTTTCAAAAGCCTACTGCCTCTTCTTCCTTTTCACTTTTGTGAATTATGGAATACAGAGTAGATGTAGACACTCTGCCAAATTCAGGTGCAATGACTTTCCTAGACCTACTCAATATTACTCTTTATACCTCCAACCTCCCTGGACGCAATGCTGCACTGGCAGTGCATCCACAGGTGGCAGATAGTGGAATGACCTTCAAGGAAGGTTAGCTGAGAAATAAGCAGGTGTAACTCTGACATATAAACAGTCATGAACCAAGCAGCGGCAGCACCACCAGATGTGGTGTGGAAAGCAGATTGCAATTGTTTCCCTTCTGAAAAGCCACATATATTACTTGACAGTGCTGTGACATGGCAAGTACAGGTTGCCACCATAATAAGCCTGCCCAGCACCCAGCCATAGGTCTACAAATCCTCAATGACAGAGCAGGCAGAAGAACATGTTAGAATTTCAATAACCACAAAGGTGGATGAGGGCTGTAGTAGAATGAGATACCCAGTTGTCTTGGTCCTCTTGCCACTGGATCAAGATCCTGTTCTATCGAGAGCAGTGTGGAAGCTGATGTGCAGCAGCTTCTGCATGATAAAAGACATCACACACAGGCTCCTTCCATGAAAACAACTCATGGAAGACAATCATCCTCAACTGGGAGGGATTGCCAAAGAAGAAGATCACAATAACAGTCCATGTTTATCTGACTCTCTTCTGTGATCCTCTTCAAAGGCATTGGTTCATAAATAGAGTCCTCCTCCCTCTCAGCATAGCATGCATTCTTTGTTTCTAAGGACATAGGCAGACAAGGTTTTCTGGGTGAATCTGATATCTTTTCTTAGACTAACTCAAATAGTTGGAAAAATTCTTCTTTGCAAGCTTTTGGGTACAAATACCCTTTTTAGGCTGAGGAAGCATCTGCAGTTGGTCTGTTTACTCCCCAGGTACCTCTCCACTATTTACCAGCTACATTCATTCCCCTCCTCTGTCCCCAACCTGTCTCTCACCCACTGACTCCTCAATTTACATTTTCACTGACTGGCTTTCTTGCATGCAGACCAGCCTCTGGCTCCTTTACTATTCCTTTCATCCAGGAAGAGCACACACCAACTGCAGATGCTTCCTCAGCCTGACAAAGGGTATTTGTACCCTAAATACTTGCAAAGATTTTTTCCAACTATTTGAGTTGGTCTAATAAAAGATATTAGATTTACCCAAACAACCTTGCCTTCTTTGTTTTCCGATATATGTCATGAGACAATATTTTCAGGGCCCAGATTGACATGTAACCCTGCTTGCTCTGTCTTGATGATCTTCTTTAACATGCTACCATTCTGTCTTCTATGAAACATATCAGTAATGTTTTAATATCTGTTTCCAGGGCACTGGTAAAACATGTTAAACAGTATAGGGCAGGGAACTTATGGCTCTGTGGCTCCAGTACAAAAAAACAGCCAACCCCACCCCCTCCACTTATGATTCCCCATCTACAGTTTACACTTTCAGTCCTAATAGTATGCCATTTTAATTTTGTACCATTTTAGTTTCTTAATCAAGGTGTCATGTGGAAACAAGCTAAATGCAGAATAGCAGTCTAAATTTATTATATCAATACTGTTACATTTATCAATCAAACTTGAAATCTCATCAAAAAATGACATAAACTTAGCTTGGCAAGAACTGTTTTCCACAAATCTGTGTTGATTGGCATTAATTATATTAGTCTTCTTTAATTCTTCTTTAATTAAATCTTATATCAGCTGTTCTATTATTTTGACTGGGATCAATGCGAGGCTGACAGACCTATATTATCTGAATCATTACGTTTTCCCTTTTTAAATATTGGTAGAATGTCATCTTTTTCCCAATATTCTGGAACTTCTCCAACTTTTCAACACACAAAAAATCAGCCTTAGTGATGTAGAGAACTCTTTGGCCAGCTCTTTTAAAACTCTCAGGTACAAGTTGTCTGGATCTGCTAACTTAAAGGAACGTCTATCTGGTAGCAGTTCTTTAACACCCTCCTGTTGAAAAGGGAAGAATGTCCCCTTTGTCGCCTGATATTAATATGTATTCTGGCATTTTCTGAAATACTAACAAATATTTATTGAACACTTCCACTTTTTCTACATTATTATGGGTAGTTCTACCGTTCTGTGTAGTGATGGACCAATACCATTATTAGCATTCCTGTCTTCCTGATATGTCTACAAAGATCTTCCTTTTTGTCCTTAACTCTTCCAGCCATAGATTGTCCTTGTGTCCTTTTTTTTTCCTTACAAATTTCCTACCATTTCTAACTCCTAGTTTATACTCATTGCTCCCAACTGTCCCTTTCTCTTCTGTCTTTTATGTATTTATTTTTATAGTTGCTTTTATTTCCCTTTAAGCCAGGCTGTCTTTTAATAGTGTAGGATTCTTCCCCTGTTGTGGGACTGTGTTTTTTTGAGCATCTACTAAACTGCTCATGAGCAATTTCTAGTTACCTTTCACATCCTTCTCTCTAAATTGTTATTCCAGATGACTTTGCTCATAATTTTTTTTTCAGCTTAGTGAAACTATTCCTTTGAAAACACTCTGTTCTGTATAGAGCTGGTTGGGACTTTGTGCATAAGAAATATAATTTGGCCATGAACACTTTTACCTAAACAAGCATTAACTTTTAATTCTGTGATCAATCCTCTTCGTTAATCAATTCTAGGTCTAATATAGATTCTTCTGTGTTGGATATAGCAGTTTTTATTTAGGGAATGGTTATGCATAATTTTTAGAAATGTAAAAGATTATTTAGGACTGAAAGGATGAGTCCTCCACCAGTTGAGCATAAGTCTGAAGTCTTAAGATAATTGGAGTTTGGGTTTTTGTTTTTTTGGGTTTTTTTCCCCCCTGAGTCTGGCCATTAAACTACCACATTTTCTTAGGTGCCACATGGCCCCACATAAGACACATGCTTTGTTTTTGGAAGGCAGATTGTAGGGGAAAAGATTTTTCCATAAGTGTGGCCTAGAACTGGCTTTTTCATTAAAGTACTTCCCTACAAGATGGCTTCCAGCTTCTGTGTCCCTTCCAGGCACGAGGGAGGCATAAACCAGTGTTAACCTTTTTACAGCTGCTCTTTAATTGGCAACAGTTTTTGGCAAGTTTTGTCTCATAACTGTGGTATGGTGGATAGGTAATACCATAATACCCTTATTATAGGATAAAAATTGTCAGAAATTGGTGCCAATTTGAGAGCAGCTATGAAAGGGTGAGCACGGCACTACACCCCAGGGAGGAAAAGAGAAGCCAGGAGCCATGTTGTAGCAGTGTATTTATCCTTCTGTGCCTCCATGCAGGGCACATCTACATGAGACGCTAACTGTGCTGTAGCTGAATAAAACCACGCAATAGCACGTCACAACACTAACAGTGCTAATACACTACTGCCCTGTATTATTAGGCTAGTGCACAGTAGCATCACTTAAAAGGCATTTGCTGGCATTACTGCACAGTAACTCTGGTTACTGTGCATTTATTTAGTACTCGTATAATCAAGTATTTGTATAATCAAGTACTAAATAAATGCGCAGTGACGTCTTGTGTAGGCACTCTCTCAGTAAAGTTCTAGCAAAGAAAGATATGCACCTCATCTTTGAAAGACAGATTTTTGGGAAAAAGGTACATGTAATATGTGAGGAAATATGACAAAAAGTCCATAAAAATACACTTCTCAATATTCAGATTTCCACTACACTAAAAAAGTAACTATTTTTTGTTTGTCACGCTTACTGATAATGTTATGCCATTTTGAAAGCCATTATTATATCAATTAATTCAAATCATTTACTTAACTAAATAAATTATTGACAGTTACTTTTTGTCATAGTATTAGTCCAAGTGGGCTTTCACAGATTCCAAACTTCTCCCTAGCTTCTACTTATTCCTCTGTAAATATTGTATAAAGACTTTAGTGTAAATATAACCCAGTAAAACTATGATGCATAACTTACATATTGAAAGGTGCTGATTACATTCTTTCTAGAATAAAAAAAAAACAATTAGATTGTCTTCCTGCTTTTTGTTTCCTTTAACCCAAAGGCTTCCATTCTTTAAGTGATAAGCAGCTTTTCCGTGTTTAAAGGCATAAAAAGGAATGTAACAGCTCTCATTTCATTTTTTGTGTTTTACAAGTAATACATTTAATTAAGATTTGAGTATGTTTATTACAAAGTAGTTAGAGATATTCTTAGATGATATGGTGAATGGCCTCATGTCCCATTTATACATGGCATATACTAAATGTTAGAAAAACATATTTGATTGTGCATGTGCTAAAGCACATTAACAAGGGATTAACATTAAGTAAAACTTCAGCTGACTGTAGTAATAATTTCTGCATAAGGAATAAATATATCTGTTCATAAAATTTAACTTGTCTTCCTCTGAGTGTTTTATAATTTTTATATTTTTGGATATTATAGCAGTAGTTGGTAATGACCGTTATAGTATGCAAGTTTGAAAGGGCAAACACAAGCTTGGATTTTACAAAGGAAAAATGGTGTTTGTTTCCATATATCCCATCATAAAACACATAGATGTTAAGACGTAAGAAAAATGTTGCAGTTTCATGTTATTTTTTTCTACATTATTTACTACATTAACATTGTTCTGTTTGTTATGATAGACAATAAATAAAAATCTGTAACTAGTACAGATGTCATATACCTTGCTTTTTAAATATATATTTACAGGGCACATCTACACAAGATACTAAATGTGCAGTAGACTAATTCTACTGCGCATTACCATGTCACAGCAAAGACCATGCTATTGAGCTACTGCGCAATAGAATTAGTCTACTGCGCATTAGCTTCACTAAAAAGGCATTTGCCAGTGCTTCTGCACAGTAGCGCCAGTTACTGCCTATTGAGTTAGTACTTGTTATTACAGGTCCTAACTTAATCATGTAACTATGGAGCATTAATGCACATGTAGACCTGTAGATTCTCAGTTTCACCAGCAAGTTTGACATTGGTTCAAATACTTTAAAATAAGGATGATAGCAATTTTTATAAGGAATGGAAGTGGAGCTGCACAATCCACTTTTGCCTTCTGTTGTGTTCCTAATATTGTTAAAAATATGAAAGTAATAATGAACAATTAAGAGATTCATGCAAAAAAAAATCATGGAAAACTGAATCTGAATGTCATGCCTACATGTCCTTTTTCCTTCATTTGTCTTTGTTATTCTTTAATCAAGGCTATCATGTAGAAGTCATGCAAAATAATTATTTCAAATGCATGTTAGTGAAGCAGTTATTTCTACTTCAGTATTACTTGTATTTGTTGACCTAACCAAAGGGTTGTAGATTTTGTGCATGTACATGGTTTAAAAAAATGTAACAAATCTGCCTTTACAGTACAATTTTCTATCTTTTACAATATTCATCCTCATATACGTTCTATGTCTACATTCCCATTTTAGGGTATGTCTGTGTTCCTAGTATTCTCAGGGAACCATATGTCATTTGAACCTGCTCTACATGTTCACTCCCATTCATAGGTGTTATAGCCATAAATGCAGTGGTAAGCTGCTCTTAAGGCATCTCCCATAGTGCATCTTAAGCACAGCTGAGGGAGAAATCTCGAGAGCAATATTGTGAGGTACACCACATAAAATGCTATCATGAAAAGACTGTACCAAGTTCAGCTTAGGTATAAGAGGTTATATTACAACTTTAGAAGCCACTTGGAGAAATCTGTGCTCCCACAAAACTCAGAGCTACACCACTCAGCTTGCAGCTTTCTCCCTCGATCTAAGTGGGGAGATCTGATCTAGGAACTAGGGCTAGCATCAAGGATAACAAAAAGTCCTTTTTTAAATACATAGGGAGTATGAAGAAGGCACCGGGTAATGTGGGCCCCCTGCAGGATATGCTTGGCAATCTGGTGGTTGCACCAGAGGAGAAAGCAGACCTCTTTAACAATTTCTTTGCCTCCATTTTCTTGTGCAGGAACTGGGACTCCCCTACCGAGATTCAGGATGGACTCAGGGGAAACTCCGCCAGGCCTAGGGTCAGGGAGGACTGAGTTAGGGAACTTCTGGAGGGGCTGGATGTGTTCAAAACAGCAGGTCCAGATGCTTTCCACCCCAGGGTGTTGAGGGAATTGGCAGGGGTTATCGCGGGGACCCTAGCATGGATTTACAAGCACTCATGGTGCTCTGGCCAGGTGCCAGATGACTGGAAGAAGGCCAGTGTGGTCCCCATCTTTAAAAAAGGGAAGAGGGAGGACCCGGGCAGCTAGAGGCCCATTAGTCTTACTTCAATCCTGGGGAAGCTCTTTGAGAAGATTATCCAGGAGCACATTTGTGATGGGCCAGTAGCAGGGATGATGCTCAAGGGCAACCAGCATGGTTTCATTAGGGGCAGGTCCTGTCAGATCAACCTGATTACCTTCTACAATCAGGTCACAAAATCACTGGACGCAGGTGTCACAGTGGATGTAGTCTTTCTGGACTTCAGGAAGGCCTTGAACACTGTCTCCCACCCCATTCTCATTAAAAAGCTAGGTGATTGTGGCATTGATGCCTACACAGTCAGATGGATTGCAAATTGGCTGAGGGGTCGCACCCAGAGAGTGGTGGTGGATGGGTCATATTTGACCTGGAGGGAAATGGGCAGTGGAGTCCCCCAGGGCTCAGTCCTTGGGCCTGCACTGTTCAATTTCTTTATTAGCAACTTGGATGATGGGGTGAAAAGCACCCTGTTTAAATTCACAGATGACACCAATATTTAGGGTGAGGTGGGCACGCTAGAAGGGAAGGACAGATTACAGTGGGACCTGGACAGGTTACAGGGGTGGGCAAATGAAAATAGGATGGGATTCAATACTGACAAGTGCAGGGTGCTGCACTTGGGCAGTAGGAACCAACAGCATACCTATAGACTAGGGAACTCCTTTCTCAAAAGCACAGTGGCAGAAAGAGATCTTGGAGTCATTTTTGACTCCAAGATGAACATGGGCCAACAATGCAAGGACATGGTCAGTAGGGCTAACTGCACCTTGTTGTGCATCCACAGATGCATCACAAGCAGGGCCAAGAAGGTGATCCTCCCCCTCTATGCGATACTGGTCAGGCAGCAGCTGGAGTACTGCGTCCAGTTCTGGGTGCTGCACTTCAGGAGGGATGTGGACAACATTGAGAGGGTCCAAAGAAGGGCCACTCACATGATCCAGGGACAGCAGGGCAGACCCTACGAGGAAAGGCTATGGGATCTTAACCTGTTCAGCCTCCACAAGAGAAGGCTGAAGGGGGACCTGGTGGCCATCTATAAATTTACTAGGGGGGAGCAGTGGGGATTGGGAGAGACCTTGTTGCCCCGAGCACCTCCTGGAGTAACAAGGAATAACAGCCTTAAGTTGTTAGAGAGTAGATTTAGACTAGACATTAGAAGGCACTACTTCACAGTCAGGGCAGCTAGGATCTGGAACCAACTTCCAAGGGAAGTGGTGCTGGCTCCTACCTTGGGGGTCTTTAAGAGGAGGCCTGACATTTACCTAGCTGGGGTCATTTGAACCCAGTTTTCTCTCCTGCCCCAGGCAGGGAGTCAGACTAGAAGATCTATAAGGTCCCTTCCGACCCTACATCTATGAATCTATGATCAGCATGATGGTTTATATTCCACACCCCTTTTCCAATAACTACAAAAGATAAGTTCTAGTGAGCATAAAATTTCCTTCTTTCCTTGTGTTTAACTTTTTCAATCATTATTGACTCCAAGATGAACATGAGCCGCCAATGCCAGACCGCAGCCAGCAAGGCCAGCTATACCTTGTCATGCATCCAAAGGTGCATCTCAAGCTGGTCCAGAAAAGTGATACTCCCCCTCTATGCGACTTTGGTCAGGCCGCAGTTGGAGTACTGCATCCAGTACTGGGCGCCACACTTTAAAAAGGATGTGGCCAGCCTGGAGAGGGTTCAGAGGAGGGCCACCCGCTTGTTGACAGGGCAGCAAGACAGGCCCTACGAGGAGAGACTGAGGGACCTGAACCTGTTTAGCCTCAGCAAGAGGAGGCTGAGGGGGGACCTGGTGGCTGCCTACAAGCTCATCAGGGGGGATCAACAGCAAATAGGCAGAGCCCTTTTCTCCCCA
>NW_005841834.1:1440408-1450772 GCF_000455745.1 Alligator sinensis | reverse complement strand
GATTCATTCCTGCCTGTGGCAGGCGGTCAGGCTAGATGATCTGTTCAGGTCCCTCCTGACCCTAGCTACTATGAAACTACTATGAATACTCAGTCCCTTTTTCAGTAACAATTAAAGTTTTCAGACATATTGTAAATGCTCCTGCTTCTTTGTTTCCTGATTATGCAGGAATTCCCTGTTAAAGTTTAGCTCAAACATGACAAAAATATAACAACAACAACAACCCTTTGCCTTTTTTGTTTTGGCTACTCTTTTTCTTTTTGAAAAGGAGGGAATAACAGAAAAAAATGTTTTTCACCACTAACATGTAAGACACCACCTGTGTTATGTCTCTTTATAAAAAAACGTATTGAAAATGGTTTACTACATTAATGAGAAGATCTAGAAAAATCTAGAATAGGAATAAGTATCAAAATATTTGTATGCACAGTGTTAAGGTATCTGTGCTATAAAAGAAAAAACAACCTTTTATTCATCAGTGTTTCTATTTGCTACCAAGGGTGAGTTAGAATTTCTCAAATATATGTTTTCATTAAATGAAAGGAAAGAGGGTAACATTGCTTATTAATATTTTAACACCATTTGGTATACCTAAGTAATAATAAGTTAAGACATTATATCAGGAATTACAAACTATGATTTAATATGTATTTTATTTTGTAGGCTCCTTTTTCCTTTACTCATTAGGAAATAGGTAAATGGTCTTCCTACCAGAAAAGCAGATAATGGCCACTGAGATTTGCTGCAAGCAATCATTTCATTTTTTTCTTCTCCTTTTGTTCAAAGGTTGAGTTTTATGTGGAAACATTAGCAAAGCTGCAGAAAGACCTGGAGCAATCAAAAGAACAGTTCATATAGTGCACTAAGAATCTTGAATCTGCAAAACAGAATATTCAGGATTTAAAATAGGAAATAATTTTATTGGAAATAAATCACAAAGAAATGATTCACAAGGTAATATTTCCTTTATCAAAATATGTTTATCCATTGCATAATATTATATGATTTTTTTTTAAGGTAGAAAATGCAATGCATTGTCATATATAGCAATAATTGCAAGTGATAACACAGAAGGAATACAACATATGTATGTATTTTGGTATAAAATATATACCATATATATGGGATACAGGTATACAATTTATAAGTAATGTATTTTGGTATAAACAACAATTAATAAAGAACAAACCAACGCCTTCCCCACCTCCCACCCCACCGCCACTCATAGTTCTTTATAGTGAAACAGAATCTATAAAGCCACTCAAATTATTGATTTACAGGTCCTCCCTTTTTGACCTCAGAAGCTGATAAGATAAATGATAAAATTAAAAACCTCTAATGAGGTATTTCTTTTGTTAGAGTCCCCATTTTGATGGATTTGCAGACAGGTGTCCAGTAGTCCCAGTCTCCCAAATGTCATCTCTCCTTCCTTCCATTCTCTCTCTCCCTAATTATTTTCCCTTCTAGGCTTATTTCTTTTTATTTTTGATGTCTTAAGGGGATTTGTTTCAGGGGGGAGGGTCTTTACTTTCTGTTTCATTGTTTGGGGCTTGATTTTATTGGGGAAGGGTTCTGCTTCCCCAGTGGCTCTAATCTTCCCTCCCTATTCACCCCAGGGCTACATACTGCTTAGTGTCTCAGATGGGAGTAGCTCTGTGGGGCCACATGTACTCTCATGTTACAGGAAGCCCATTAAGAAGTCTTCTTCCAGATTCTATGATCTGGTACATATTCATTGCACCATGGCTAAGTACAGATATTCAAAAAGTCCAAGATGGAACTGATTCAACCTACCCAGGTTTCTCTAAGCTGTGTAGATTGAACTTGGGGTGAACAGAATGCACATTTACTCTCGGAGGGCAGTGGACGAGGGGAGCGAGGGGAGGCAGCAAGCAGATGCCTGCACTGGCCAGGCCATAAGGCAAGGGGCTCTTTCACATTCTTCTGAATGGGGCCTCTTTCTCCAGCCCTACCACCACACCAGTGGCCCTGTCAGTGGCAGCGGGACACCCCCTAGCTGTGCTCACTCAGGTGGGGAGGGGGCAGGGCTAGGCCACAGGTTGGGCGGGGCTCTGCTTCTGCACCCTCCTGATGTTGCCCAGTTCACCTGATAGACTAAACAGCTCTTATCCCTGCTTCTCCCAGGCTCCCCCAATCTGTGCTTAGGCCTGGTGGGCTGGAGCTAGGCTCATGGGATGTGGGCTCTACTCCTCCCTGCCTCCCACTGCTGCTCAGATGGGTTGACATGGGCAGGTAGGAGCTGTCAGCCAAGCTGTTCAGGACTGGGGGTTGCGGGAGGGGAGAGCAGAAGCCCCCACCCCACAGGGCTGGCCCCAGCTCCCCCAAGACTCAAGCAAGAACAACTAGGGGGAGCTGGCACTCCCCCATCCTTCTCCCATGCATGCAACTGACACAGGCAAGTAGGGGCAGGGCTGAGAGGTGTTTGGGTTGTCAGCTAAGCTGGGCAGCACTGGGGGATGATAGGGAGCAGAGCCCCCTCCCCCAGTTGTGCTTATTCAGGTCTGGCAGGGGCTGGAGCCAGGCCTATGGGGTGGTGGCTTCCACTCCCCCATCTCTTGCCTGCAACACTGAACAGCTCAGGTGAGAGTCCTGGTGCAGCTCTCAGCCCTGGATTCTGCCTGATTATGTCAGCCAAGCTGGGCAGTGGGAGGGACATGGAGAAACAGAGCCTCTGACCTGCAGACCTGGCCCTGGACCCCAACATACCCAAGCAAGCACAACTAGGGGGAGCCTGCACTACCTCACCCCTTCCCCCAACCCTGACAACCTGCCCAGCTCTCAGCCCTGCTCCTGCCTGCCCATGTCAGCCAAACTGGGCAGTATGAGGGGGTGGGAAGCAGAGGCCCCCACCCCACAGCTCAGCCCTGGTCCCCCCAGAGTCAAGCAAGTACAGCTGGGGGGGGGCATGTTGGCCACCCTGCTTCTCCTGCACTACCACTGGCAGGTGCAGGAGGACACAGGTAGGACACACTGCTGCCTTAGCAATGTGACAGCGCAGGGGACAGGGTCAGCTTAGCTCCACAGAGCAGAAGTAGGCATGCAAAGAGTTACTGAATGATGAAGGAAAGCGAGGTAACTTGAGTTGGGAGGGATCTGGGACAGAAGTTTGACAGACCAGTTTAACCTAAATCAGTTAAGTCTGATACTGTATCCATCCAGGTCTATCTTAAACTGGTTCCAGCCATTTTGAAACTGGTTTGTGTACACTGAACTTCTATTCTGCTACAGACTTAAATCAGGTTCCAATCACATAAACCAGTATATGTATAATGTCTGTCCCTAGCCCATGGCATTAAGTGGCAACATAATGGAGATGGCAATTGTCATCTGCAAGCATCTTAGGCATTGTCCAGAGCAACCACCATATTAATTAAGGTCTGTGGAAGTTTCTCAACTTGATGGGTAAACCATTTGCATAACCTGAAATTATATTAGGGGAAAAGATATTTTGTGATATCTTTTATTGGACCAACTGTGTAAGTGGGAAAGCTGTTGGACAAGCTTTCAGGCCCTTCCTTGAAATTATACTGAAATATATTTGAGAATAATGTATAATAATGTGCTTTGTTTTTGCAGCTTCTGAGTCTTGTCAGTAGGCTATTCCTAAAAAATATTAAATTATTAAATTTATTCAAACATTCTTTATAGAGTTTCACTGGAACCTAGCACTTCCCTTAAGGGTGTCAGTTGTCATATGTTAAGGATGCTTGCTTTCTCAAAATGATTCTTAGAAAAAGCATAAACTGATGCAGCATATACTTTGAAGAAGTTTTGGGAGATCTTTATAAATTTCTTGTTCAATTTTTAGTGTCTCTTCTGTCTCTTTTCTCCTCCTGGGAGAAAATTCCTGGAGGCATCCTTGCTGGAGTTTGAGATGATTCCCTTTTTTTTGTTAAGGTTCTCCTTTAATGGTTCTGGTCCCTAAGAACCTTCAGATGAACAATTGGTAATGAAGTCCCAAACCCTCCCAGTTGGTTACCATCTTACCTCTCTAACAGTTAATTATTTGCCTTCTTCTCCTACCTGGTTATTCATCACAACTCAGTCAGCCATTGTTTTGTCTTGTTTTATCCCTTAAATATCTGTCATTTCTCCTTTCAGTCTCTCTTTCTGCTCATCTGCTCTCTGGTCTTTAGTATCTGTTGTCTTACAGTCCTGCTTTTTGATCTATTCTTGCCAGGTGATCTAGAAATCACTTCTTTACCAGAGTACCAAATATGTAAATACTGTAACAGGAAAGATAGAGAAGGGAAATTAACTTTTTCTTCCCTCCCTCGCTACACATCTTCAGCTGCAAATTCAGTTTTTAAAAGAGCATGCTCTCTGAAAACATTTTTACTCCAATTGTATTTGTGTTGTCTTCTTTGTGTGAATTAACTGCATTTTTTACAATGTAGTTTCAATTATTTAGCTATAAGTGAATAGCATCACTAATTAACACACAAAGAAATTGAGATCCCCCTATGACAGCTGTATTCTTTCCTTTCTATTCAACATGAAAAAATATTTACAAATACCTCATCTCTGCATGAAAAACTAATGACCTAAGAAGGGTGCTTGCTCACACTACAGCTAGGGTGCTTAGATCAACAACCTTTGCTAACTGAAAAAAACCCTTATATTCCTCTTCCTTTGGAATTAAAACATCCAATGAAGATTCATGATGCTGAATCCTTAAATGACAACTCACAAATTAATAAGTTAAACAAGTCAAAGGAGGTTCAAATAGCCAGAACAAAGCATCCTCTGTACCAGTAAAACTTTCAACCCATGTGTCTGTATGTATACAATGCATTGGTATTTGTATATGCATTCAGCATACTGCATATGACACTCTATGCAAACAATTTATATTGTGTGTTCTGAAATTCTGGGAGAAAAAACAAGCCCATATGACACATCTGTCAGATAGATTCACTGGGAACAAAATCTTATTCCTGTAATCATGGGTGGTGCTTCATTTGAGGTCAGCATGATTTGTATTTTTACAGCACTGAGTTTGGATAATGCTTTTTCTGTGGGGTTTATCAGCATTGGGTCACTTCATCTAACCTTTTGAACATGGACTTCTAAATGCGTATAAGCTATCTTTTGTCACACTATTTTACCCTCACAAGTAAATTACCAGTGACCTTTTCTGGATTATTGAATTCATGTCAATTTATTTGACGTAATCAACACATTTTGTTAATCTTTCTATCATTCTTGTAAGGTACTTGTCACTGTAATATTTAAGCATCATATGACATTCAAAAACTGCATGCATGGTGTCCTAAATGGCAATATTTGCACACCCTCTCTTGTTCCTATGGGGCATTTTTAGTTTTTCATTTTATTTTATTTTATTTTCTCTCCCTATACCCTCCAGTATCTCCCCTTCTTTTTTTAGAAATTAGGAAAATTGAGAGAGAGCATGTTAAAAAGACTACATCTAGAGTTGAACATGGTCTACCTCTGTGAGTCCTGCTGCAGAAAATACTCTGCCACTTGCACATCAGAATTTTACTCTGGACCCTTTTAGTTGAAAGAATCCTGTAGTGAAAGCAATAGCTGTCTTGCAGAGTTGGATTAGAGAGGTCTTCTTTGAGATAGGTCAGATTCTTTGAGGTAGATCACAACTACAGCCTTAAATTTGGTCTGTTAAGGAATAGAGATTCCTCCCAAGAAGCAATCGATAGTTTCCAAATCAAAGATGTTGCCTAAGCAATCAAAGGGAGAGAGAGAGTCAACAACCTATGTTGAAAGAAAGAACGTTCGTTCTAAGTTGAAAGCAAAGCACCTCTGGGCAAAAACATATCTGAGCTGTAGTTGACAAAATGGTTCAACCCAACTTCAAATAGTATGAGTAGAGTTCTGAAATGGTGACTGCCTACTTAACCATTTGTAATATTGACATAACATAGATTTGTAGCAGGCAGAGCTGACAGTCTCAAACCAGATGTTGATGCAATGATCTATATGACAGGAATTGTGATAATTCGTTACCATGCATGCAAAGGATATGGACAGTTCCAATATGGCTAGTTGCAATCAGTCCTGAAATTAATGTATGGATGGAAGAGATGCTTTTTCATTATCACCTACTTTGGGGAAACCAGTGGGTGCACTCCTGTCAGAGTTCAGACTGATAGATATTAATACAAATCATTTTTATACGATCTGCCTATTTATTAGAATTGCTTTCCTGCTCACTGTGTTGAAGTCCATGATGCATTGCATACTGAATTTCCCAGTGTTCAGACTCCTTTTCTCATTGCAAGAAATAATGAAATGTATTAATTACTTTCTTTTTAGTGTTGTGATTTATTTTCAGGTATCAAGTCATCACTGATTTCCAATGCCCTTCTGGTGTCTGATTCACTTTTTTATCACAGAAAAAATCTACTATACAGATTTTTATGGAAGAATGTTAAATACAACTTGTAAGAATATACATAAAGATGATCACTGGGCATGTCTACATGATACATTTACTGTGTAGTCAATTAATTAGCTCCGCAATAAAATGTCACTGTCTATACGTGCGGTGCTATTAGGATGGAGTAAACTAATTAACTCTCCTGTAGGATTCTACTACCAGACACAAGTAGTATGCTACAGCAGACTTATTTACTTCACTGCAATACCTGTGAAAACACTGATGGGGCTGGCTGGGGCATAAGGGTGCTTCAGTGTAGGGGCTGGCTACTGGCTAGCCCTGCACTGGAGCATCCTTGTGCCCCAGCCAGCCCCTCCATGGCACGTTGAGTCAGGTTGTAGCAGCCCTGGGTAGGCAGGCTGACCCCGGGAGCCCCCTGCCAGCTGGGGCTGCTCCGCACTGGCTTAATGTGCTGCAGTCCTGGGCATGCATGCAAACATGGCTCCTGGGAGTAATAAACTCCAGTGTGAACTGGTGAACACTGTGCCCGTCTCTGCTCAAGAAGGCGTTCTCGGGCAACGCTTGCGCAGGCGGCTAACCGGATCTGCCCCAGTCTCGCAGGAGGGTCCCCGGAGGGTGCCCCGGGAGCCGGTAGCAGATCCCTGAACCTCGCTGACCGAGGTCTCGGCTGGGCCCACAGCAGGGGGGGTCCCCCTCTCTGCGGCCTCCAGTGCCAAAGCACCCCTGGGCGGGTTCTCACGGGGCTCCGACCTCCCCTACACCCCGGCCAACACCACCTTTGGTCGCAGACCTTCTGCTCCTCGTCCCCGGCCCGAGGACTGCGCGCTGTGGGCCCTCTTGCCCTTGCAGGCTTCTTTCCCAGTGCCCTCGCCGGCGTCTCTGCCAGCGCTTCCGCGGTTCCCTCACCGGTGGTTCCCGCCGGCTCTTCTGGGTTCTCACGGGGCTCCGACCTCCCCTACACCCCGGCCAACACCACCTTTGGTCGCAGACCTTCTGCTCCTCGTCCCCGGCCCGAGGACTGCGCGCTGTGGGCCCTCTTGCCCTTGCAGGCTTCTTTCCCAGTGCCCTCGCCGGCGTCTCTGCCAGCGCTTCCGCGGTTCCCTCACCGGTGGTTCCCGCCGGCTCTTCTCCAGTTCCCTCACCAGTGGTTCCTGCCGGCTCTTCCCCGGTTCCCTCACTGGTGGTTCCTGCCGGCTCTTCCCCGGTTCCCTCACCAGTGGTCCCTGCCGGCTCTTCCATGGTTACCTCACCGGAATTCCTGCCGGCTCTATCCCAGTTCCCTCACCGGCAGTCCTGCCGACTCTTCCCCGGATAGCTCAGCTGGCCCTCTCTCCGGGTTCCTCCTCGGTGCCTCCACTGGCTCCCTCATCAATTTCGCTGCTCCTCCTCAGCGTCGCGGCTCTCCCAGCCTCCACTGCTCCCGGCGCTGCTGCAGCCTATCCGGCCCACGGCAAAGGCCCAGTGCGGGTGCCTGGTTCTGGCCCCAGGCTTCCCTCCAGGCCTCACATCCTCCCGCAGCGTACCCCCTCTGCCTTCGGGGCCACGTTTTATTTCCGCCGAGCGGCGCCTCTCTCTGACGTCACTCCGCTCCAGCTGTATGAAAGCGCGGCTCACGAGCCGCGCGGGTGGTTCCCCGGCCTGCACGTCGCTACCGCTCTCACCTCCTGTGAAGCATAAGCGAGCATTTCCTCTGGCTCTGGGCCGGGGTCTCCTTCTAGCCCCATTGTCCCTGGGACAAACACACATAATGGTGTGGTGAAATCTAAAAGTTTTACTAGTAGTGGGTTGGAACACACAACTGTTGACATAATAAGAAACCTAAATGAATGCCAATCATATTACTTTTTCCTGTATATGTCATATATATGTTATAATGTCATATATATATTTTATAAAGGAATTCTTTAAAAATATTTTTTCTTGTACAGAAAGATTCTGTCAAGTACTATGAGTCCAACTGTCTAGATGCCTGTTGTAAATTCAAATTATAATTAAGCCATTTAGAAAACTTTTTGTTGTTATTGTTCTACTTCATAAGCTTAGCAATTGATATCTAGGGAGCTTTGCTTACTAAAAGCAACTGCTATGACTTCTTTGGAAAGGTGAAAAGTAATACTGCTCCAGTGATATAAATAATCTATTTCTAGCCCTGATTAATCACAATATATCACTCCAGAACTGAAGTGTTTGTCCTGGGCTTCAGGCCAGAATAACTTGGGAGTGAAATTCCCCTGGGTGGAGGGAATATCTGCATGACTCCTAATTTTAAAAGACAGAACAAAACCTGTTTGTTTGTAGCTGTTTGGAGAATTATAATGTTAGAAAAAGAAAGGCAAAGTGGATGTCAAGTGGACAATGATTCAGGATCAGTGTAATTTACATGGCCCCCCACATTTGGGGAGGTGGCATTTCATATAGCTTTTGTCTTTTACAGCTATGATTTTGCTCAGATATGTAAGAACTTTCATTTAACTTCTGTGAAAGGTTATCAGTACTACTTCTCACAATTTCCTGCATTCTTCCTATTTCTTTCCATACCTCATTTGAGACCCACACTATTTGGTTTATGTTTTACTGCTACTTGTGGCCTTCCTATCGTGTCATTTACTTCCTGGAGGATTTTTTCTACTCAGTTTTTGGGGGTTTTTTGTCACTTTTGTTTTGAGTGCAGAGTATGATTTAGAGTGTGCCCATCTAGATTTTGGTGACTAATAGAGAAGACACTACTCTTTCAGACTCCCTCAAGAAATCAAGCACAAGAGTTTAGGGCTTTGTTACAATACACCTTGGAACACATTCTGATGCTTCATAAAGGCTCAAACAGGATAACTGGATACAACTTAAGGGCTCATGATATACAGAAGATTAGAGAAGGTGATCTCCTGGTAATGGTCCTTTTTAGACTCTAAATCTGTGAATTTAAAAAAAAAATATTTTCTTTAATTGTTTATTTATTATTATTATTATTATGATTATTATTACTATTATTATTATTATTATATAGGTATACTCTCAGGTTATTTTAATCCAATGTAAACGCATGTGTATAGCAGGCCCCAAAGATTGTTTCAATTTAGTTAGCAATTTAGTTGCTTACCAAGGAATAAGGAGTGTGTATGAATGAAAAAGATAGAGGAAGGAGGATAATGAATCAAGATAGGTTAGAGCATTGGTGGTCTTTTTCAAGTAGTTTTTGATTCTGCTTGGATCCTCCTTCTAACTGCCAGTAGCAAGCCAGCATGTATGTCCAAGATCCAGTCCTTCAGAATAAGGATCTCACTCTTTAGGAATAGATATCAATTTTGGCCTGTATCCACCCACATACCGTTACCCCCATATTTGGTAACACCAGGTTCATCTACATGTTGCCCTAGACAATGTAGCAATGCACTATGTAACTATACAGAGTGCTACGGCATCGTAATGTTCATGTGCATCTTTATGTGGTTGCCAGCTACGTAGCCATAGCAGCTCACTCCCTGGGTATAGTGTGCTACTATAGTGGCAATAGTGGGTATAGTGTGGGTATAGTGTGACGTAGTGGCAAATATACCTGTGCACCGTGTGCACGATGCAGTAACCACCCATACTGTGCCATGCTTTAATACTTTCCAAAGTAAGTACTAAAGCACAGCACCATAGCAACATTGCGTACGGTGACGTGTAGATGCACCCAGTGTTAATATTTCTCAGTTTCCTCCTTAGTTTCAGATCAGCTCTTTTATGTTTTCTGAAAATATATTGAAAACATCTCTTTTAAAAAAGGAACTCAGTATCAGGAGACTTAACAATTTAGATTTTCTTTTTAGGATGAAGGATTTTAAGGATCTCTCTAGCATACACTATCCTTTTAAATATTCAATTTAAATACCTCTTATATCTTTTAATATAGTGTAGAGCATGTCTGTCACCATTGCATGACAGTTCTTCATCCTCCTACGGAGATTGGGAGATCTTCCTGCTG
>NW_005841834.1:1427050-1440377 GCF_000455745.1 Alligator sinensis | reverse complement strand
TGATCTTTTTTAAGAATCACAAAAGAACATTTTGGAGAAGATATTAAAATATATATTATGAAATAAATCATTCTTAAGCAGCAAATGAATCAAGTTATCTCCAAATATAGTCCAATATACACAACAAAACAGATACAAAGCAAAAGAAAAGGATAGAATCATCGGATTGCAGGGGAACTAAAGGATCATCTAATCCAACCCCTGCACTATGTACTATGTTAGTAGTGGAAGCAGAAAAGGCACAACTGAAGAATTTGGAATGATTCAAAATGAATCAAACAGTAATTCACAAACCATGTGCAACTTGTATAAATGCCTGAAAATTTCAATTGGGCAAGGTACACGAGATACACGTACCTCCTTTCTGCTCAAAGTTTTTGCTTCATAATATTCAACATGCATAACTAACTATGTGACTAGATTTCTACCCTTCCCACCCCCCACCCCCCGCCTTTGGAAATGCTTGCACTTACCAGGATGACATTCCAAAAAGAATCTTTGGTGCCAAACACTTCAGGGTTCAAATTACGTGTTACAGGTAGCGTGACATTTTTTTTTGCAGAGAACAGTGTTGAAGTCTTTGAAAGCTTTTTTGGTTCTTTCATGTTCTGAGGTTGGAAGGATTTCAAGAAACATTTACGTTTTCTCGCCGTATGTTTCTATTGCAGCTTTTGTGTTCAGTTCAGATAATATTCTGGTTGTCAGTATGCGGTGAACATCTGTATTAGAAAATGTCATGTTGGCGGCAGCAGGGGAGAACTCCAGTGCTTTTTGCATTTCAGACAGCAAATCCAAGTTCTCAACAATGAACATGACTTTGGTGTGCAGAATCTGGCGGTCACTGAGGTTATTTGCCTGTTTCTTCAGAGTTTCTTCTTTAGCACCGACAAACTCAGGGTAATCTAAAATATGCATTAGCACAGTCAATGCCTTATTTACATAACATGCAGCCAGGTAGAAATTCATCCAGAAGCCGGTAATTGGCAATCAAGTTTGCAGTTGTCTCACACTTTATAAAACAAAGCCCTCAGCTTGTTTGCGTGCTTGAAAACAGCTCCAAATCCAATGATGAAAGATTTCACGTGTCTCATTTCACCAATAGCTGTTTCTTATTTCTTTAATAGCTGTGGCTGATGATAGTGCAACATGAATTAAATGAGTGGGACAAGTAACTCATAATAGCTCTGGTTTCTGATTGAGTTTCATCTCCCGTGAAAACTCAGCCATATAGAATCATAGGGCTGGAAGGGACCCCGAAGGATCATCGGGTCCAATCCATGTATGAGCAGGAAAGACATCTGGGGGCAGGTGATCCCAGCCAAGTGGCCCTCCAGTCTTCTCTTGAAGACCTCTAGGTTAGATGATTGCACCACCTCTACTGGGAGCTTGTTCTACAGTCTGGACACCCTAGTTGTGAAGAAGTTTTTCCTAATGTTCAGCTTGAAACTGTCTTCCAGGAGTTTGTGACCATTGTTTCTACTTTTTCCCCAGGGTGCCTTGGTGAACAGTTGTTCACTGAGCCCCTGATGTACACCTCTGATATAGCGGTAAGCCGCAATCAGGTCCCCTCTCAGCCTTCTTTTCTCTAGGCTGAAGAGTCTGAGATCCCTCAGCCTCTCCTCGTATGGCTTGCCATGCAAGTCTTTGATCATACGGGTGGCCCTTCTCTGGATGCTCTCAAGGTTTAGCATATCCTTGTTGAAGTCTGAGGCTGAATCCATGTTAGTGGTGGCCACATTTTCCCAAGTCAGTTGGTACATCTCTAACATTGCATTTAGTGCTGCACGGATGCTTGGGGTGTCAGTAAATGGGATGAATTTCACAGCTGCACAAAACAATGCAGGTTTTTCGCCATTGAAATAAAAAAACAAAAACAAAAGTCTAAGAATCGGACAGTCTAACACATCAGGAGATTTGTCAAAAATCAAACTAGACACCACATTTCCATTAATTCTCTCAATCAGTTTAGATACTAAAGCTTTGTTATTTTCTCTCAGGTACTTACAAGTGAAGTTGTATGCATTAGGAAGGGTTTTTGCTGCTGGACAGTATTGTTGCACTAAGTCACTGATTCATCCCTCCACAAGAAACAGTAGTTGCCCAGCAAAACAAACAGCACACACAAATTCATTGATACAGTCATGTTGGGTTCTCTCTTTCATTAATGCCTGGTTAAAGGCTCCAGATATGGCCTGTTTATCCCTAATCTCACATTCTTCTTTAATTTTGATATGTTCCTTGCTTTCTACATGTTCTTTAATCCTGTCAGCATGAGAACTGACTTCAATGGTGCAGTATGTGCAGTGCAATTCATCCTCTTCACTTTCTTGTTTATTCTTTTTGAAAACTTCTAAACACTAATTTTCATGGATATAGTCACATAGAGGTTTGCACTTTCTACCCATCTTTTCCTTTTTTTTCTGTGTATGTTTTTATTCAGCCCCACATTAAATGGAAGCACTAAGTGCCTATTTATGTCACGTGAGCCAATCATGGCACAATCTTAACATAGTTTGAGCTGACTGGCTCCATCGTGTGTCTGGAGTGAGTTTTACATTTAAGGACTGCTTCAGCTTCAGTGCTGCAATACAAAAGCATCTCTCATGATGGCATTTCATAAAAATAAATACCCAGTAAAATATAATTGAGTGAACTGAAAAACGAGTGTAAATCAGTAAAAGCTGAATAAATTTAATTTAAAAATCAGGTAATTTATTGGTGAAATTTGGTAAAAAACAAAAATGTGGAACACTATTTGTAAATTAATGTTTGATTAATTTTGAATTACTCCAAATCCTTGATACTGCCTGCCAACCAGACATTGAGCCATTGGTAGTAACGAATGGCTCAAAGTCTAGTTGGCAGACGATAGCAAGTGGAGTGCCTCAGGGGTCGGTCCTGGGGCTGTTTTTGTTCAATATCTTTATTAATGATCTGGAAGATGGGATGGATTGCACCCTCAGCACCCTGAGCTAGTTTGTGGATGACATCAAGCTGGGAGGGAGGGGTGTAGTACACATGTTGGAGGGTTGGGGTAAAATTCAGAGTGACCTAGATAAATTGGAGGATTGGCCCAAAAGAAATATCAAGAGGTTCAATAAGGACAAGTCCAAAGCCCTGCACTTAGGATGGAAGAATCTTATGCACTGCTGCAACCTGGGGACTGACTAGCTAAGCGTCATTTCTTCATGAAAGGACCTGCAGGATACAATGGACAATAAGGTGGATATGAGTCAGCATTGTGCCCTTGTTTCCAAGAAGTCTAACAGCACCCTGGGCTGCATTAGTGGGAGCATTACCAGCACATCAAGGGAAGTAATTAACCCACTATATTCTGCACTGGTCAGGCCACATCTGGAGTACTACGTCCAGTTTTGGGCCCCCTGCTATAGAAAGGATGTGGGCAAGTTGGAGATAGTCCAATGGAGAGCAGTGAAAATGATGAAGGGACTGGGGCACCTGACTTGTGAAGAGAGACTGAGGGAATTGGATTTATTGAGTCTGCAGGAGAGAAGACTGAGAGGGGATTTAATAGCAGCCTTCAACTTCCTGAAGGGAAGTTCCAAAGAGAATGAAGCTAGTCTTTTCTCAGTGGTGACAGAGGACAGAACAAGGAGCAATTGTCTCAAGTTGCAGCAAGGGAGGTTTAGGATGGATATTAGGAAAAACTTCCTCACTAGGAAGGTGGTGAAGCACTGTAACAAATTACCTAGAGGTGTTGGAATTTCCTTTGAGGTTTTTATGGCCCAGCTCAGCAAAGTCGGGGATGGTCCTGCTTTGAGCAGGGGGTGGACTAGATGACCTCCTGAGGTCCCTTCTAACCCTAATTTTCTATAATTCTATGAAAGATTTATTACTCGATTATTGGAAGTTATTATATTCTTGTTCATTTAATTTGCATAATATACTATGCTACCCATGCCTGCACAAAATGATGAGCTATATTATATTTTAAAGCAGAGAGCAGTGGAAGGGGTAATATATACATGATCCACTAAGTGGGATATCTCCAGGGAGCATTGTTTTGTCACCTTTCCCAGTGGTACAATATTTGCTAACTTGTGTTCCCGAAAGGCTCTGTTGGCCAATGTAGATAGGAGCTATCTCCAGAACCTTCTTTCTTCCCTTCTACAGAGTCTAGTATTAGCAATGGGTACTACTCTCCTGTTCTCTAAGAAACTGACTCCTGCACAAGACACAAGTAGAGAAGTCCAAGAGTCCTTTAATTGCCCTTTCTCCCATTTGAATTTCCACTTAGGTACTGGACACAACTTTGAACTTATTGTAATCACTATAAAGTAGCACTTGATCCATGTGTCCCATAAGTAGTTAACTTTTTTCTCTGGATTTATGCACTGTGCGTGCCAGGAACAGAAGATTTGTTTCTTATTCAGACCACTAAAAAAAAAGTAAAATGAAGCTAAAATTAGGCATTAATAATTCATAAAACATTTTGACATTTGTTTCAATTAAAGTAAAATAGAAATGTAGACATTTATTTTGTAGCCACATAAAGCAAAAATCCATACAATTTTAAACTGATTAGATCAATCAAGTATGATCTCATGAAGGGATTTTACGATGCTTCTCCGTTCTCATGCTAATTGATGCCAGGAAAGCTGTTATTGCCTAGGTATGTGTGTTGAATCATAGTGAAGAAGTTGCAATTAAAACAGTTTTGTTATTCAAACAAATAAGGAACACCTACCTCAGTGAGTCAACATAAAGTAATCATCATCACCATGTTTGTTTCCAACACCAGTAGGGTGGATGAGAGGAAAATACCCTTATGTCCACCCACTGGAATTCAGAATAAAAGTAGATTTTAATTAAGTCTGACTCTGAGAGTGGTTAAGCATTGGAACAGGCTACCTAGGGGGGTTGTGTAATCTCTATCCCTGGAAATTATAAGACCAGGTTAAACAAAAACTTTTCCAAGATAGTTTAGTCAGGGATGATCCTGTCCTAAACTGGGGGCTTGACTGGATGACCATATGAAGTCCCTTCCAGTCCTACTTTCCTATGAGGCTAATTATCTTTGGCTTCATGATAGTTTTGCTGTCTTTGCAAAATCTGATTTGGAGTTGGTTAAACCAAACAAGCTGTTGCAAGGTTAAATTCAACATATTCATGTTTGTATTCTGATTAAAGCAAAATTTAATCAGATAGCTTGAATATGAAGAACCACATCCACAAAACCATGACTTTTGAGTCATGGATTTCTTCAACTAAAAATAGAAACTTTGCATAATGAAAAACTGTCATGCAAGTGATATTACATATATTTTTGTATTGAGTCTGTGGAAATCAGAAATTCAATATCTGAATGTTCCACATCCTTACCAACTATCTTAATAATAAGCAGGGGAAGATTGAACTTGGAAGGAAATATCCTGGTTAAAAAATGCATTATGTCTGCCATTTGACTTCGAATTAATACTGTCCTAGAACTGTAGCAACTGTAGAATTGAAGTTGCAACCAATTTTCACATGATTAATAAAAGCAGCCGTCAAATTGAAGTTGCAGCTACAAAAATGATTTTTGATGCAGCTTTAGTTGGAGAGCAGATTTATTTGTTAATGGTATCTCTTGTATCTGCCTTTCCCTCTCATGAGGTGTGGAAGCTGCAATTTTGGTTACTTTGCTATAGTTCTTCTGTAACTCTTCCTTGGATTCTTTAATGTTACTCAATCCAGTCTGTAGCAGTTGACTGTTCTTCTAGCACTATAATTCTACTTATTCATTTCGTATTGAATTGTATTGCTATATTATTGGGAGTGTTGGCTAGCATTGGAAGGCTTGATTTTGCTCCTGTTCAAGAAATACAGTAGAATTACATCATAGATGTAGAAATTGCAGTAGCCTCCTCCATGAAAGAGTCAGAATGGAAATGGTACTTGGAAAAGAGGATTCCATCTATCAGATGTATCATTAATAATTTATTTTAAGCCTCCCTCAAATTATCCTGATTCAAAAACCCAAATTTGAATGGAACGTTGGAACCAAACCTTCATTTTGAACTAAGCAAACCTTGATAAATTATTTTCCCTTAAAATATCAGTTGATTTTTTTTTTTAAAGATTGGCATTGTGTTATTATTTTGGAAGTGGTAACACACTTCTGTTACCTAATTATATCCATTAAAACTGGGTATTTGAGGTTTTGTAAAGAGTAATAGTAGAAATGTATCAATTAAAATTTACTCTGGCATACAGCTTTTGATTCCTGTAACAATTTTAGAAACATGCATTCATATTTCCTTCAGCTGGTTTTGCTGCTTCTTAAGTTTAAGCAGGAAATAAAAAAAATAGTGGGGGGCACTCAGGTACATTCTTAATAACCACAGGGCAAAATAGCTGACTGAAAATGAAATACTCCAGACCATTTTTTTCCCAACAGTGTTGGGTATTGGTTTAAATAAAAGTTTAACACATTTGGTTAAGAATGGAAAATTTGCTTCTACAACACACACATTCATTTTGTTGTATACATGTATGGTAAGATTATAAAAATCAATATTTCTTACTGTGATATAATATTATGGTTCAAAAGTTAGCATTAATATCGTCATGCTATACATTAACATATCAGGTATGCTCTGAGCGATCCACATAGAAAATGATTTATAGTATATATCTACATAATACCTTCAAAGAGTGCAGTGTTATTGTGATATTTCACTGCTTACAGCAGCTTTCATCTCAAGTCATGGTACAATAGTGATGATATGTGATACTGAATGCATGTTAATAGATATCTGCTGTAAATATTCCCACTTTAATATTTCTTTTTGTGTCTATACATTCTTTCAATTCTACCCAGTTGGTTATAGTTCATTTGCATGATTTCTCCTTTGTTATTCTTTAATATATATATATTACATCCTCTTATTTAATTTCTGTGAGTTTTACTTAGTGACATACAGAAGGTGAGAGAACTCATGCCATGATACTTGGACACTTTTGGGGAGATACTAGGTTTATTTCTGAAGTGGATTGTGAATGCCTCTTTGAGAAAGCTGGATACCTATTAGTGAGCTCTTTGATTAAGTAGACATTAGTTAATACTGAGTAAATAGCCTTCATCTAGTGACACTACTTTCATTTTTGAGTAAAGCTGTAGAAAATTTATAGTGAAACAGCTTTTGCAATACCTAGATGGTTCGTCTCTTCTTGAGAGGTAGTTAGCCATGTTAGTTTGAAATCAGTCAGAAGGCAGGATTGTAGTCATACAAAATTAGAGTTGGAAGGGTACTCAGCAGGTCATCTAGTCCAAGGTCCTGCTCAAAGCAGGACCATCTCTGACTATATCAACCCCACCCAGGCTTTGTCTGCCCAGGTCTTAAAACCCTCTATGAATGGAGATTCCATAGCCTGCCTGGGTATCCTGTTCCAGTGCATCACTACCCTTCTAGTGAGAAAGTTTTTCCTAATATCCAACTTAACCTCCCTTGCTGCAACTTGAGACTATTGCTCCTTGTTCTGTCATCTGCCACCACTGAGAAGTCTAACTCCATCCTCTTTGGAACCACCCATCAGGTATTTGAAGGCTGTTGTTAAATCCCACCTCAGTCTTCTCTTCTGCAGACTAAATAAGCTGAGTTCCCCCACCTCTGTTCCTGTGGGTTCTGTGATTATATGCCTCTCACAGCATTCCCTACTCCCCAGGCCTCATGCTTTCCTACTTATTGTATTGCTGTCACCTTTTCAGCCTCCGCAAGAGAAGGTTGAGAGGCGACCTTGTGGCTGCCTATAAGTTCATCACGGGGGCACAGAAGGGAATTGGTGAGGTTTTATTCACCAAGGCGCCCCCGCGGGTTACAAGAAATAATGGCCACAAGCTAGCAGAGAGCAGATTTAGATTGGACATTAGGAAGAACTTCTTCACAGTTAGAGTGGCCAGGGTCTGGAACGGGCTCCCAAGGGAGGGGGTGCTCTCCCCTACCCTGGGGGTCTTCAAGAGGAGGTTGGATATGCATCTAGCTGGGGTCATCTAGACCCAGCCCTCTTTCCTGCCTATGCAGGGGGTTGGACTCGATGATCTATTGAGGTCCCTTCCGACCCTAACATCTATGAATCTATGAACTGGGGTTATTTAGTCTACTGAAATGAAGATTGAGGGGGGATTTAATAGCGACCTTCAACTACCCAAGTGGGGGTTGAAAGAGGATGGAGCTAGATTGGTTTTAGTGGTGGCAGATGACAGAACAAGGAGCAAGGGTTTCAAGTTGCAGCAAGGGAAGTTCAGGTTAAATATTAGGAACAACTTGTTCACTAGGAGCATAGTGAAACACTGGAACAAGTTAGCCAAAAGAAGGATTGTGGACTCTCCATCCTTGGAGGTTTTTCAGACCCAGCTACACAAAGCCTTAGCTGGGATGGTCTAATTGGGGATGATCTGCTTTGAGCAAGAGGTCTAAATGACCTCCTGAGGTCCCTTCCAACACTAATTTTTTCATGAATCCATGAATAAGTATTTTATCTGAATATGCCAATTTACTAGTCAATCTAAATCACTCTGTATGTCAAAGTCACCTGGGGCCCTGAGCCAAATCCAGTCTGTGGGGCTCCTTATGGGTCAGATCCAACCTGGGATATAATGGCTGCCACAATGGCCAACCTGGTGGCAGCAAAGCAGGGTCCTGTCTCCATCATTGTTTGCCACACTGTCAATCTTTATGTCATCTGCAATCTGGTTGGCTTGTTAAGAAATGCTGACTGGTTTTAATGACAGCTGTATCTTGTGTTAAGTCCATATCAACTTTTCCATTATTTTCTCCATTAATGATGACAAGCTTGCCAGCCTGAATCACCTACTTGCCCTTTAATGGTACAGTGTTAACAGTCTTCCAGTTTTCTTGACTCTCTGGTATTCCAAGACTTACTAAAAATTAATATCAGTCATGCAAAAATAGAGAAATTCTTCATCCAACTCTTTACTAGACTATTAGGTGTAAATTATCTAAGCCTGGGTGGATAACTACCCAAATAAGAGAGAGGTAGTTAGCTGTGCTGGTCTGAAGTTAGGCAGAAGGCAGAATGTATGGGATTTTATACATTAACTAATTCAGTGAGATGTGAGCTTTTGCAGGCTACAGGCTACTTCATCAGATTCTACAAATGCACTTGCAGAGAAAAGGGGTACTGAATAAAAAGGAATTAGGCCATAAAAATGCAAAGGATAGGGCAAAGGGAAGCAAGCAAATGAACACCAGATGTTATCATTTGTGTTGTTCGGTCCAGTCACAATGTGGTTTGTGGATGAGGCTGGATCTATGTGGATCTGGGGGTCCTTTATTTGCTCTACCAATATTATATATAGCATCACCAATTCCGGAAAGACACAAAAGTCTGTGGCAGAATACTTTAACCACCCTGCATAGTCCATCACTGACCTAACTCTTCTTGAACAACAAAACTTTAAAAACCTACTTGAACTCAAAATTGCAGAACAAGAAATCATCCACACACTGGATTGTGTTAAGTATGGTCTCAACAGAGATCATGGATTCTTATCGCCTTCCCTGCACTACCTTTTATAACCCCTAACTATTTGGGGTATTTTTTCTTGATCCCTTCGACTCACCTTCACCTCTGTCAGCAGTGCCCCGCCTCCTTTTTCTCCCCCTTTTCCTATCCTTTCTATCTAAATCATTCCTTTCTGTTCAGTACCCATGATCTCTGCAAGTCCATTCATAGCATCTGACAAAGTAGGCTATAGCCTACAGAAGCTCATACCTCTGTGAACAAGTTAGTTTATATGGTGCCACACTGATCTACTTTCTACTCAACCAAGAATACAATAATAATGTTAGGTGGAAAAACAGCCTGAGGTATCAAGGGAGATACCATTAAATACTTTAACTGGGAAGTCAAACTGCCTTACTTCAATTTCCAACTTGGATTGGTTTTGGACCTCCAGCTCCCATAGACTGATCACTATGCAATAGTGACCCAGAATGCTAGTAAAAAGTTTTTGTATCTACTTAAATAAATTGAAATCTTTTCTTTTAGATTTGTTCATGTAGCTTTTGTCCATGACTTCATCATTTGCACTTGAGATGGTAGCACTATACTCCTACATAAAGCTTTTCTAGCCTTACTCTATTCAGATACTGAAACCTGTAGAGTGCTACAACCTGCTAATTAAATAATACATGCTGCTGAGAGCTTACAGCTGCAGTGCTCTAAAATCTGTACTGCCTACTTCTTTGTCTGTGGGTGATGATGGACTCCTACTTTCCTTATCTAAGAGATTGCCTCAGTTCCTCATACGTGAAATAGGAATATGTTTACTTACCCTATATAAAAGATAAGTATTGTATGTTGATTTATTTATTTTCTCATTGTCAAACAGGATTCTCTGTTATCCAACCTAAAATTTTCTTTCTTACTTTAATCCTATTACTTCTAGTTAAATCCCTGTTTACCACACTGAATAATTCTTCTCCTGCCTTGGATTTACACTGGGTATTTACAGACAGTTATCATACCTCCTCACCTTAGCCTCCCAGTTAGCTATGGTATGATGCACATATTTCACCTTTTAAATTTTAATTCCCATATTCATCATTCCAGTCCCTGATAATTTGTTATTTCTTAAGTCCTTCCAGTTGGCAGTATCTTTTTAGTAGTGATAAATCTGTTAAATTACTCACAGTATCACACCTGATTGTTCCAGAAGCCACATAATATACCTTAGAAGGTAATAGAAAGTATTGTAGTAGGCCCAAAGAAAAAAACCCCCAAAACTATATTTTTCCTTAGTCTATCATGTGATTCCTAGTAAAAGAATTCCACACAAAATTCTACTAGCTCTTTTTTGTAGACCATTCTCATTGTCAACTCCATGTCTGCTTGGACTGTTTGTTATGGTTAATTTAGTTATAATTATTTAATAGTTGAATTACTATAGCACGTGGAATCCACAATCAGGGACTGAGCTCCAATTAGGGTAGATGCTAGACCAAAAGGCCCCAAACAGCTTACTATCTAAGTCTAAAACAGGAAACAACAGATAGATGCAGATCGACAGGGAAGCACATTGAAACAAAACCAACTAGTAGCGTGATAAGCTGTGGTCCCAGGCTCCACCAGTTCCTGATGACTTTCAGCATCATGACTCATTTTATTTTCTATGTTTCTAATCTCCCAAATTATTTCTCAATGATTCTCTGTCCTGACTGGTCCTTGTATTTTCATTTCTCTTTCCTTGTTTCTTTCATCTGTATTCCATTGGACAAGTTCAGGAATTCTAACAATATTTCATAACCAAAAGAGTTTTGAAAGAAGTGGTTGCAGTAAATCCAGAGTACTTTTTTATTCCTTAGATACCATGTGCATTTCAATATTTCAATATTTTGGGAAATGAGATAGTGAAGTTCCTTCTGAAGGGAAGGTTCCAATGGTTGAATTAAGTATGAGGGCAGAACATTGATAGAATGAATGGCTTAATGATAGAGTGAACTCTTATCCCAGAAAATAACCTCTTCTAAAATTGTTCATTCTATCTATCTATCTATCTATCTATCTATCTATCTATCTATCTCTAGGGAAAATATTTTATAGGGATATTCTGTAGAATTCTAATTTGCAAGATTTTCATATCACCTGTAGTAACAGAGAGCCAAAGGCTCACCCTGTTAAGGGTGAAGGAGCAGCAGAGAGAGACTCAGGCAGGGAAAACTACTCATTATGCACTGCCAGAGAACAGGTACTCAGGGAGTTACCTGATGCAAGCACTTACCACAGAACTAGCTGTGCTGCAGTACCACCATGGGCTAGAGCCTCGCATGGAGACAAGATAGGAGCACTGAAGACACCAGCAGCAGTAAGTCACCCTGAATCTGAGCCAGCGAGCTGTATCAGGAAACAGGAGTGGCAGCTCAGGGAGACACCTGGGGCATTTATATACATACTTTTTGGTCCCGTGACTCACTGGAGATCTGCCGCTTCATAGCAGACTCGATTAATCGAGTCTGCTCCTCATGCAAATTGATGTGTACTGTGCTGCATCACGTGCAGTTGTATGCACAGTGAAATGCGTGTTAGTGTACAGAAAATGGTGGCAGTGTGCTTTTGAACTAAAGCACTTTCTATGTGTTTTAGTTCAAAAGCGCGCTAACATTATTTTCTCAGTGCTGACGTGCATTTCGCCACTTATACAACTGTAAGTGTCTCAGTGCTGGGCACTTTGAAAGGCATCTGGTGCTGCAGCACTTATGTGTATAAAAATGCCCCTGATCAGCATGGGGCAGGGCCAGGGAGGTATGAAAACACAGGCCTGAGCCAGGCAGGTTAGTGTGGCCCTGGAAGCTGTTGAGGCAAACTCTCTTGAGCAAGGGGAATGCAGAGGCTCTCCCAGCTGGCCCTGGGGCTGGCTCAAAAGAAGGTGAACAGAGTATTGATGCCCCACAGGGGAACAGTACCTGGGGTAAGAGGAAGCTTTGTCATGCAGGCAGGTAGTCATTGTTTATTTTTGGGCTCAGGGGGGTTTAGTTTGTATTTGCCAGATGACCTACTCCTTGGTTACAGTGTCAACTAGTGGTTTGGGAATGGCTGAAAGGGGAGTGAGAAGATGCCACAGTGGGGGTCCCTAAGGGGTGCCTGGGGGTATAACCCATAGTAGGGTGCCAAGCACACAACAGTTTAGAGCCCTTGATTCAGGGCTTAGGCCTGAGAGGGAGTTTAAAGCCCAAGGAAAAAAAGTAAGAAAGGCTGAAACCTAGCTTGGGCAAGACCTGAGTAAGGGCCATGGGGCCCAGTGCCCAGGAGGGAGGAGCCAGGGCCTGGGGGTCCTGTGCACAAAAAGGATGGAGACAAGGGCCAGGGGCCCAGAAGTCTAAGCAGACTCAGCAAGTGAATTGTCCAGGACAGGGCAAAGACAAAGCCAGATTAGGCTGTCAAAGTCTGAAACCCAGAAGTGGGCCTAGGCTAAGAGAACCAGCAATAGAAAAGGGAATGAGGCTGGGAAGGCTGAGACCCTGACAAGGTATAGAGGCCTGAGGTGGCCTGCTACTGGGTTGGGGCCAAGTGCCCACCAAGATCATTAATTGTTAACACCTGTGAGGCCTGGGCATGGCTGTAGAGGAGGTCATTGGCCATGATTACCCCTTACAGCTAACAGGTGCCCTGGGACAACCATCTGGCATCTGGAGGAACTGGGGCTTGCTCTAGGGTCCATTAGGCAGCCTCCCTTCTAATCAAACAATTACATCAAGGCATGGCAGACAAGCAGGAAGGGATGGGCACCCTAGAGCTGGAGCTGGGTAAGTGTTGCATGGCCACTGGGGGGGTGACACAGTCACCCCCAGAGCCCAAGCAGGGC
>NW_005841834.1:1377050-1424550 GCF_000455745.1 Alligator sinensis | reverse complement strand
CATATAGACTTCATAGATTACAGCCATTTCCCTGATCTAATGATGGGCTTCCCTGAGAGAGATTTATTTTCTAATTTTAATAACAATGTCCACAAATTCCCTTTTAAAAGAAACAAACGAAAATGATAAACATCTCACATTTTAAGGGCTTAGCCTTCTGATGTACCCAACTAGTCCTTGTGTAAACAGACCCATTGATTTAATGAGACTAATACTATAAGGGTAAGATTCAGCCATATGTTTATAATATGAACCGTTAGCAAAACAAAAATTTAATTACCTTTTTTCCAGATTGATCATAGTAAACATGACACATTAGCAAAGGCACGGTTTTTTTTCTTCTTTAAAGTCCTCAGTAAGCTTCAAGAAGAAAGCAGCATTTATATGAATAACAATATCATTGACAATAACACTAGTCAGGACAGATATTTTTAAATGATACCAGACTTTCTGGTTCCAGTCACTAGCTCCCAACTTGGGTTAATGACCTGAAGCTTCAAGGTTGTATTGTAGTGTGCCTATTGTATGTGTATATGTCTGTTATCCACGTAAATGTCTCTTCTGTTAAATCAGGGCTGTCAAAACTCACCCAGCCTCTGGGTCACATCTAGGCCACACAGCTCCTCCCAGGCTGGATCCATGGGTCCATCAGTAACTAAGGCAGGAACAAGTATTGGTGGTGGTGGTAGCAGTGGGTGTCTAGTGGCCACAGGAAAAGTGAGGGCTGTATCTGCATGGTCATGTTCATTGGGACCCAGGGGCCCCAAATTTGGCAGCAGGGCTCAGCCCTGCACCCAGCTTCCAGTAGCTTGCCAGTAAACTGGATAAATGAAATAGCTCTGTGGGCTGGATCTAGTGCATGGGCCATACGATTGACATCTTTGGGGTAAACAATTAAGAACATATTTAATTTTAAGTCATATATTTGCCCAGCAGCATATTGTAGCAGTGAGTTCCGCAGTTTAAAATTTGTAATAATTACAAGTATAATACAATTTTTAAACCGCGAAACTCATTGCCACAATATGCTGCTGCTCTGTGTGTGTGTGTGTGTGTGTGTGTGTGTGTGTGTGTGTGTGTGTGTGTGTGTGTGGTCATTCATCAATTTTAAAACTATTATCTTTAAATTTCAAGGGGTGGTCCTTTATTCTTTTATTGTGAGTGGAAACAGAGCCTAAAATTCATCATGCCAAACAATACTTTATTTACATCGCTCACATCACTTGTAATTAACCTCTTCCTTAAATTAAACAGTTCTCACCCTTAATTTTCTATACTTGTCAAAATCTTTCCATGTTTCTAGCCATATTTTTTTTATCTTCTCTGGATCTTATTTTTATTTCTTTTTAAAATGGAGTAATTAAAGCTGACCATAGTGTTCCAAGGGAGGGTACACAATTAATTATTGTAACATCTGCACACTATTTTCTATTATATTTCTTTCTTAATACACCTTATAATTTAGATCAACTATTAAGCAAATGTAAGCCAATGTTGCTCCAGTGAAGTAAATTAAACTTTGTTGATTTATACCAATTAAGGATCTGGCTTTCATTTTTTTTTTTTTTTTAATCTTGGCTACACAGTGGGTGTGTCTATACATACAATTAATCTACCTGAATTTTTGTTGTGGAAAATGCAGGTGCATTAAATTGTGCCCCTGCACACATCTGAACATGTGCCCATTGGGAATAAATTTGCTTCTGACAGGAGCAGTTAAGTGCAGGGCTACTCCTGCCTTGCTCCATCCCCCTGCAGCATCCAAGGTGAGCTCTAGGCTCCCTCGGGTGCCAGCCCTGGCCTGGCAGGGGACACAGGGGCTGGTTCATGGGGTAGGGAGGGCTGTCTCAGCTGCCGGGCAGCTGCCTCCTAGCCACATGGAGATTGGGGTGGGTCGCAGTCTTCACATGGCTGGCAAACAGTGTCCCACTGATCCAGGACAGCTCTCCTTGCCCCCTGTGGCTCCCTGTTGCCTAGGCTGACCAGGAGCAATTTGATTCCAGTCAGTGCCTATATGTGCACTTCAGCAAATTAGTTTAAAGCACTGATTTCAGGGACCTGTATCTACAGGTGCTAAAGAATGGCACATTGCACTAATTTACTGAGCAGTAATTGCTGCACTTGTGTGGCTAGTGATGCTTTACTGTGCATTAGATTAATCTAATGTACAGTAAAGTGCCTCGTGTAAATACACCTACTATTGGACAAATATTTTCTATGACTTGCCTACAGTGACACCCACCTGCTTTCTTTGAGAGGCTGTAGTTTAGCTAGAGCCCCAAAATGTCAAAGGAGATTGAAGTATACTTCCATCATGCAAAACCTTCCACCTGTCTACACAGAAAGTCATCTGACCATTTTTGGTTTAGTTTTGCTTTGGAGGTCTTCAGGGTTTTCTGTGACTAGACTTACAAATATATGTTTTATAATCTGCCACCTGACTGAAAACACCTTTTCTATATCATTAATGCATTAAATGAAACCAGTCTTACTGATGATCCATGGGAACAGCCCGTTATTGAACTCCTTCCTTGGTGAAAAGAGAACATTTATTCTCAGTTGTTTTGCTGACCTCTTACCCAATACCTAATCCATGTCAAAACTTCTCCTCACCTGTGACTCTTTAGTTTCATTAATATCCTTTTTGTGACAGACTTTATCAAAGGCTTTTTGGAAGTTCAAATAAATTATATCAACTAGTTCTTCTTTTATCTACTATTTTCTTCATGCCCTCAAAGAATGCTAATTGACTGAATAAGAACATTTTCCAGTACAGAAGCTTGTGCTGGTTTGTCCTTATCATATCTTGCTCGTCTAGGTGTTTTTAACTTTTTAATTATAATTTCAACTAATTTACATAGCATTGTCAAAAGGCTCCCTGTTTTGTAATTTGCAGGATTATCCCAAAGCTTTTATGGAACTTTTTAAAAAGCTTTCAGTAGATGGAAATGGTAAAGTTGTTAATGATACAGAAAAGACAAAATTATTCAATAAATAAATTTGGAAAGAAATAGAATGAAGAAATGCTTTCTAATCCATCAGTATCTCTCAGGAAAAAATAAGCATTTCAAAATCAACAGGCCTAGTTAATTTGTTCCTGAGAATTCAAAAAGAGCTGACTTGGATCTCTCAGTACTAATGTTAATTTTTAATAAATCTTGGAATATCCAAGAAATTCCACAAATCTGGAAGATTGCTAGTATTGTACCAATTTTCAAAATGGGCAGATGACTGGTTAACCGTAGGTTAATTGGCTTGACCTTAGTCCCAGCTGCAGTAATGACAAATTGATACAGATTAAATTAATAAAGAACTAAAGGAGATATTTTTAATTAATGCTAGTCAGCCTCTCATATGTCAAGCAAACCTGTTTATGGTTTGATTAGTAAAGGTAAAAATGCAGATATATTTGTACTTTTATAAAATGGCTTACATAGCTCAACATATTCTGATTTAAAAAGCGGCATTCTAATATACTAATGAAGCATGGATTAAAGGGATTAAGAGATGACTAAATGACATATTTGGAAGAAAAGGACTCATCAATAAGGAAATATCATCAAATAAGAATGTTTCTAATTGGGTTCTGTGGGGATTCGTACAAGGCTTGACATTGTTCAACCTTTACATTAATGATCTAGAAGTAAATATAAAATCTCTTCAGATAAAATTTACAAATGGTACTAGGACTGGTACAGTGGTAAATGATATTATATATAAGATGGTTATATAGAGCCATCTGAATCAATTAGTACTGGTATATTTAAACATTGTGTATTCAAAGACAGCTAAATACAAAGTTATACATTGGGAAACAAAGAATGAAGGCCTTATCTCCAGAATGAGGAATGGGTCCTTGAAAGCAGTGATTCTGATAAGTAGTTACAGTGGGAAAGCAACTCAATATGATATGCCCATGCAATATTCTGCCAAAAAAGGCCTAAAAGGCAGCCTCAAATTATAAGAAACAAAATTAATGCCTTGGAACAGTGGTTAATTTGACCATTTTTTCTGGTGTCCGTGTAGGAAAAAAAATGTTGAGAATTTGAAAAGCATGGAGAAGAGAACCAGAAAAATGCTTTGCATGCTGAAGTAAATGCCTGAGAGTGACAGACTTAAACAGTTCAATCTGTTTAGTTTATCAATAGGAAGACTGAGAAATGACCTGATTTCAGTATATAAGTAGTGTACTTTCATGGGGGCAGGGGGTGGGGGGGACATAGTAAAAAAACAGAGGCTTAAACTGACACGTTCAAGTTAGAAAACAAGCAAATTTTACAAACAAGGATGACTATCTATGCAATAATCTCTTGTCTTCAAATCAAGACTGAATGCCTTTTTAGAAGATATGTCTTAATCAAACACAAATTATTGGCCTTAATTAAAAGATAACTGTGTGAAATACAAGAGCCTCTTTAACTATTTTGTAAGCATGAAAATGACAATATTTTACCAAAAACAATCCAATCCACAGCCACAGTTGTTTAGAACAACTTGGGTACTTTAGACCTCTTTCTGTGTGTGATACAACAGCAGATCCAATAAGATGCTCTAGCTTTAAGAGCTTGTTGGTTCAAGCCTAATGAGGCTTGATACAGGGCATTTTTAGAGAAGGTTCCTCAACTAGAATTTGTATTTCCCCTGGTATGCCAGTAACTAAATTTGACATTCAGGCCCTACTGCTTATTTTATCTCTCTTTCAGGGTTTTTCAGAGAGATTGGCTATTGCACATTCTAGTCCTAATTTTCCTATATACACAGTTTGATAGGACTCAACCCAACTCCTATGAAACCTATAAGAAAAATCCCTTTGGCTTCAGCAGTGTGGAATCAGAAAGAAAAATCAGACTCTAGCTTTAGCCTGTTTTGCTTTATATAAGTTCTTGTGAAACACTTAGTGGTCTGTTCCCAACCCTTATTGTGGTACAGGAAAGCCTCAGTACCCCTTGGCGGGGGGTTGTAACTCGTTAAACTTAGTATGTTAACAGTACTGTATCCAAGTGTTCAAACAGTAAACGCATGCTACACAAATGCCGAGCGCTATTGTAGCATCATCCAGGTCTTATTACCTAGCTTATGTTGAAGTAACAGCTGACTGCTCCATGAGGTAATAGGATCAGAGAGTAGTGGGGAGATTGGGACCAACAATCAGCCCTTTGTCAGTCAAAATGCCCCCATAGCACCCAAATGGGTTTGAGACAGCTGATTCAGTCCCAGCCCTCCCACTGTACCAGAGGGGGTTCAAGGCTCCAGTAACCAAGGGAGGGCTGGGACTGACAATCAGCTGTTTGTCAGTTAAAGCCTGGCACTACAGTGCTGTGGGACAGCTGGGACTTTGCTCTTCCCTGCCTCTGTACTAGGTCCTGGGACCTGTGTTGCTCTCCACCTGCACACTGGGTCCTGGGACCTGACACAGAGGCAAGGAGCACTACAGAACCTGGATTCTGCCACTTCCTGCCTTTGAGCTGGGCCCATGTCTGGCTGCAGAGGTGGTGGTGCGGGATCCAGTGCAGAGGCAGGGAGTGATGTGACTGGGTCCTGGATCCCACGGTGAGTCCAAGGGCTCAGCATGGAGTTAGGGAGTAGCACAGGACCAGTCCAGTGGGTCCATGGACCAAGATAAAAAATCAGCTGATTTTTCAGTCTCAGCCCTGGGATGGCACTGTAACCAGTTCAAAACTCCAGTATGTGCTATGGTGTGTATTCAGTTCATAGTAAGCATTAACATGTGACTGCTCAGTCAACTCTGGGTAGTATTAACACTTACTATGATCTAAATATAACATGTACTAAGTGTCCCTGGTGTAACGAGACCCTTAGACTGTTGAGTAGCAGTTGCAGGAACAACACAGACATGTGTTCACACCTCAGTTATGTGAGCTTTATCAATGTAGCGGACAATTCATTGAGGAGAAGATAATGAGGGCTGGAGAAAGAAGAAAAAGTGATTTTCAGGAGGGAACTATGGAAAGGAACCTGGCATAGATAGGTATCAGTTACAGTCCTGTGGGGAGAGGGGAGAAGGAAAGGAGGAATAATAGCAAAGGGATCATTTGGTGTAAGAAAGGAAAAATTTGCAGCATGAAATAACAAATAAATATAGGCAAGAATCAAGCAGCTTTATATTACAAAAGGAGAAAAAATGATATATGAAACCATTAGTAATGAAAATAGATTATCAAGAAAAATAGACAATAGCTTAACATCACTAACTTTTATAATAGCAGCAATAAAAATAATAGAGATTAATAGAATTTAATAGGCTAGGGTTTAAGGAACAATGATACAGACCAACAAACAATCATGAAAATAAATTAAAATTAACTTTAGCAAATTGCACTTGAGCTACCTCTTTTCTCTTTTCTTTTCTAAGTTCTGTGTTTTGTGTGTTTGGACCTTGATCTTTCGAAGGAAACACAAGAACAAACAAAGAACCAAAAGAAATTAAAAAAAGATAACATTTTCATGTTTTTATAGAAAATGATCATTTGCAAAATGTTGCACTGTGTGTGCATGTTTCCAGAATGGGAATTTCTCCAAAACCATGAAGCATCTACTTGACTTTTTAAAGAACAATAAATCAGTACATTGCTATGCAAAAGTTATTGTTACTAGTGACCCTATCTATGAAAGCAGATTAATTGAGTCTGCTCCAACATAGCATCTGCACATGTCTACAGGCACCCTTTAAGAGGATGCAGTGGTAGGAGTGCAGACTACCCTTAATTAAAAGGGTAAAACCCCTGTGCAGAGCTGGGGAAGGCACATGACCAAAAAGGGAGTGGGGTTTCCAGGCATAGAAGCTCAGGGCCTGAGACAGAGTGGGCAATCAGACTCTGCAGGCTGCAAAGAGAGGAGCTTCCCCAGTGCCAGGGATAGCCAAGCTACCCACAAGAGTGAGAGTGGGCCTAGCCCTGGGAATTATAGTTTATGGTAGGATACTGATGTAAAGTGGGGATAAACTTTGTAGTGGCAGTTTGCTTATATTTTAGTTGTGCTATTGTATGTTTTTTGTTTTGTTTGTTGAATGACTGGAGGACTGGGAGTGGCCATAGGGGCAGAAAGGTTCATGAGCAGGGAACCTGGCAAGCACCCTCCACTGTGAGGCTGAGGCCCAGAGAGCCAGGGCCCAAATCATGGGACCTGGGTTGAGGGGCCTCAGCTAGAGGGAAAAGGAGCTGAGGAAAAACAGGCTAAAGCCTGGGCAATAGTTTGGGTCCAGGGAGCTCAGCATTAATCCAGAGCAAAAAGGGAGAACAAGAAGGAGAGACACTTTGGCATGTTGGGGTCTGAACTCCAAGCCAAATAGGCCAGGGTGAGCCGATGGAGTAGCAAAAATGGACTAGGAAGAGCACCTAGAGTTCACCAGCTTCAAAGGGCAGCCTCCCCTCTTCATTTACAACATCAAGGCATGGCAGGAGAGACATCAGAGCCTGAGAGCTGGGAGTGAAGACTGGGCAGGACTAAGGGAGTGCTACAACAACCCTAGTGTGAATCCAGTCACAGGTTTCAAAAGAAAATGTGAAAGAAAGAGACTGCATTGTAAGATTGGATGAAAAGAGATTAATTGATTTGGGAGCCTTCAGCTGTGAGCTGATTTAGTTCCTCCCTGATACCACTCCTACAACATGCAGAGTTTATTTCCATATTTCTCCTTTCAGAGTTCCTTAAAACTGTAAAAAGCCAGTCAGATTCTTCAAATAAAATGGAGGATCATAGACTGTTCATTTTTTAACAAAGTACAAACATGAATCCAGTTATTTTTCATTTTTATGCAAAAGTCAAGGATTTTCTTAAACCAACTGTATAACTGGGATAGTAAAGATTGTGTTATAATAATATTTGCATAGTGGGGAGGATAAATGCAGTTAAACATGGATGTACTAGATTATTGACACTTTTAGGTATTAGAGGTTTGGGAAGTTAGATATATTAGTGAACTGGATGAGAAGAAGTTTTCACATTTTATCACTGTGAAATTAGCTATAGCTTTTTATTCCAAAATAAATGGCAGCACTCTAGCTGAGCACAAGAATAATGGTGGTTAAAAAAAAGATTTGCCCTGTCCTTATTCTGTAATACCTGGTATGAAAACTATTCAGAAGCCAACTTTCTTCTTACAGATCACAGCATTTTTTCCTCTTTACCAATCTGATTATCAGTTCAATTTTCTTTTCATTTCAGTCCCTTTCTTGCCTTATGTTCAATCAAACCAGCCTCTGAGAAGCATATAAGATACATACAAAAATGCCACCCCTCAATCTCTTTATCAGCTTGTTTTGGAGATTTAACTATATTTATGAAAAATACATACATTGCTCTTAGTGCATTATAGATCTGTTTTAAAGAAATATTTGTTTTAAACACTGTGCATGTACAAAGAGAGGGAGAGACCCTATCAAACCTAAGTCAATAACAGAATAAACAGGAGCTAGAAAAATTGTCCTCGTATGCAGTCACTTACCAGTAGTTAATCGTGCACTGTCTCTTTCAAATGTTTTTGTTTTTACCCTGAATCATGGTCAATTCTGACTAAATTATGTTCACAGTGTAACAATTATTTCTTCTTGACTAGAGCATCCAATCATGAATGACACAGATTTGCTATAGTATTTGGCTTGCTCTGTTAAAATCATTTTTAGCTAACCTTTTTGTCACAATTTCATATGCTTTCCATGACTTCTGTTCAATATAGAGTAGAACATTTTTGAGTGGAGACTACTATCACTAATCAGAAATGAACAAAGATGTGTCCAAATATATTAAAAGCAGGAGCAGGGATATCCCAATGCTCAGATAATGAATTTTAGTTGTCTCTAGAGGAAAAGTTTTCCTGTCTTATTCTGGCAATGCTCCAAGACCAGAGAGAAAAAAGTAACTCCATATGTACTGAACATAAGCTAAGGATGATTTAAACCAACCAGAAAAGACAGTTCTTTTATTTTTCTTTGTGCTAAAACAATGTGAAGTTGAGCATTAGAACTTCTGCAGAATTTTTTATAGATATAAAACTCAGCATAGCTAAGTAATTGTAATAAAATAAAAATAAATCTATATGGAGGTCCTTAAATGTTTAATTTTGGAACAGCAATTAGACTAAGCAATTCAGAGTTTTCTTCCTTCCTTCCCTGAGATAAAATGAATGGATTTATTTTAAGGCTGCACAAGTAAAGTTAGAAATAGGTAGAACAAAATCAAGCCCCAGTCCTCAATATTTGTTTTTGTGCCTTTATGCAGATGTTTTTGATGCTGCTTTCAACATTTTATGTTGCCAAAATAATATGAGATCAGGTCTTTTCATGGTATACTTTAAGCTCAGTAATTCATGTGTTGAAATGTCACGAGAAAACCAGGCCTTGTGATATTTTTCTGACACAAAAAGCTCACACTGGGTAAGTCTACACATGCATTTGATCTAGGATCAGTTTACTAAACCTCTGTGAATTAAGTGCTACCAGGCAGGCGTCTCCACATTCAGGGACTAAGCAGCAGATTTGCTGCTCTTAGTACCAAAATTCCTGCAACCTGTAGTGGGCCCCTGTGACCACTGGGGAAGCTCCAGGCTCCGGCTGAAGCTGCCAGCAGTTGGCAGCCATGCTCGAAAGGCAACCCTACTCACTGCTTTCTAGCCAGTTGCTTCCTTGGCCAGGAGCACCATGCCTAACCCAGGGACAGCAAGCAGCAGCTCTCTCCTTGCCCACTCTGCTTCCCCACATTATGGCTGTACCAGCCCCTGCCCCTAGCAGTGAAGGCCAGTGCTCCAGGCTCCTTCTGGCTGCCACCCTGGCCCTGTTGACCCACCACACTGACTGCCACAGGCACATGGCCGTCTGAGCCCTCTCAGCTTCTCCCACATGCACTGACTATCTGCTTGGCTGCAGCATACCATCCCAGGGCTGCTACCACCACCACGCACTGCCACCAGCAGGGACATTGACGATGGAGTTCTGGATGTCACTGCCAAGGCCACCATCACTCTCCTGGGCCTCCAGCCCTACTGCCTTTGGGTCCTCCAGGCCAGACAGAACTGGTGGCTGCACATAGTCCAGCATACCTGGGATGGCTAGCAGTGGCTAGAGGCATTCCATGTGACCCAGGCCACCTTCCAGGACCTTATCAAGCAGCTCTGGCCCCACCTGGAGCAGCAGAACACTGCCATGCAGCCACCCCTCCCCACAGACACCCAGCTGGCCCTCACCCTGCTCAAGCTGGCCATGCCTACCAGCCTCTGCTATATAGGCCATCTCTTTGGGGTAGGCAATGCCACTGCCAGGGAGGTTGTCCTGAAGGTGTGCAGTGCCCTTCAGGGTGTGCTGGGGCCCACTGTGCTCTGCATGCATGACCCCCTGGCAGTGCTGGTGGGGTTCTATGCCCTGGGCTTCCCAAATTCCCATCACCTGCCTGCTCTATAGAGACCACCCCTACTACAGCCAGAGGGGATTTCACTCCATGATCCAGGCCATCATGGACCACCACAGTGCCTTCACACATGTGAGTGCTGGCTGGGCGGGCAGTGCAGACGATGCCCACAAAGTCCTCTACCCACCCGGCCCATGAATTCTCCAGCCACTCCTCTGATGCTGCCACAAGACACTGCAGGAGAATTATGCAGCCCTATGTCTGCCTCTTGCAGAGCTGGTGCATCTGCAGGGCCCCAGTTTTGGGTGGCAGCAACCCTGAAGCTGCATCCTGGCTGCCAAGTGTGGCCTCTCTCCCGTGTGCAGCTGCAGGACCTGCAAAGTCATGAGAAAGATGCTGTTTGTGAGTTTGCAACATTTCTCAGATAAGATGGCCTGTACCAGGGCTGTGCACTGCCAAGCCTCAGATTGGGGGGTTGGGCGCGCATGGGTGACCAGGGATCATAGATTTCATAGACATTAAGGCTGGAAGGGACATTAGGGCTGGAAGGGAACTCATAGACATGACATTAGGGCTGGAAGGGACTTTGTGAGATCATTGGGTCCAGCCCCCTGCCCAAGGGGCAGGAAATCAGCTGGGGTCAGATCACTGCAGTAAGTCCAACAGGCAGGTCCAGGCCTAGGCAGCTGCTGGCCAAGCCCCCCATCCCTGCTTACTCCCCCAGGGCCAGTGGGCTGCTGGGTGCTGGCCTCGGGTAGCTTGCCTCCCCCACCCCATTCCTAGGATGGGACAGGCCAGGCTCCTGGCAGCACCAACTGCCATGGCTCCAGACCCCACTCTCCCCCAATCCCTCTGCAGGCCAGCCCACAGTGCCCAGGCTTGGGGAGCATGGAGATCCCGGACAACTGGAAAAAGGAGCTGCACTTGCCCCTGGCCTCCCCACAAGGGGCCTTTCTAGGGAGGTGCCCTGGGGCCAGCCCCTGGTGTGCTGGTGATGCACCCCAAGCATGCCACTGCTACACATGTTGTGGGCAGTATGCGAGGACCTGTTTGCACAGACCAAGGGGTGCTTAACCGACTATACCCTGCTGCTGCTGACCACCATGGTGCCCCGGGTGCACCTGTGCACCTCGTACAGGATGCTGAGCTTTGACAGTGTGGAGTACAAGCCCAGGCTGCCCCTCAACTTCTTCTGTCACCTGGAGGACTACCTGTGGCTGCCCACACATCCCTGCCCCCTGCAGCTGAGGACATCACCGCTGGCATCGACATATTCCTTGGTGTGTGAGAGGCCCATGCCAACCTAGCTGCAGGGGCATGGGCTGCTAAATAAAGTTCTGCGCTGTCTCCCACCTGCCTGTATGATGTGGGAGGGAAACCCAGGGCCATTCTGAAAGACAGGAATCCCTGGTATTCCTGAATTGCATTTACATATAGGCTGATGGCTTTTTTGGATACGTTGCACTTGCAATCAAAGTGACATTTAGCATACAAAAAAAACCTTGTAGCAATGTAGATACTGCTGCTTATCTGATGCAGATAAGTAACAGTTTCTTATATTTCAGAATAAAATATTATTTTCCTTCAACTGATTTTCCTGGTTATGTTTTAGCTTATTGGTACCTGGTGTGCACTGAAGTACTACCCAGTGTGGAATTAGGATTTTGCTGCACTTCCAAACATATAGTGAGTTATAACTAACTGCTTCTTTGTGTTTAAACACAATTTTTGCTTGACTGTTGTGTCTAGATTTTTTCAGTTTGGTGGTGGTGGGGAAAGGTGGGGTCCACTTTCCTTGGCATACAAGAGTAGAGGCGCAGGTCAATGAATGCCTAGGCCTAGCAATTCCTTCAACTGGTGATGAGTTGCTCAAATTGTGGTCTGGATTCAGAAGTGATCGTCAAGGAGAATGTAGCCATACATTTTCCAAAACATTTGCCATGTCTTAAAGTAGTAACAGGAGAAAGGACTTTCCATATCTTGCATAGACTTAAGACATGTTTTGTTAATACCAAATTCTTCATGGGAGGAAGACATTAGTTGAGAGATTTCAGTTACGAGCCTTATTCAAATACATTCAGTTTATCTGAAGTATTTGTTTATTGTTTGAAATCATTATGACCACACATCGGATAACTGGAATAGATGAATTGGACTATTAGGTTATGTATGATGCATTTTTGTTTGTTTTTATTTGCTTACATCTGTCAATAAGGGCCTTGTCACATTACACTTAGCATGTGTTAAATGCACTGAAAATAAGAGTATTCAAGTAGTAAAGCACTTTCTAAGTGTGCTTGTATCATAGCAAAGTTACGAGTTTTCAGGTGAAGAGTATTTCTAGGTTGTATTAAGTAACACACGTTTAGTTATCATCAGACTGCTCCATGGAGATAATATTGATAATTTGTTGTCCTCACCCAGTATCTATCTATCTATCTATGACACAGCCAGGGACTTCTCTTTTGTACTAAGCCTCCAGGTTCAATGAAGAAAGCCACACATGTCAGGGGGCAAGGATCCTGGGGTTGGACCAACAATCAGCTGATTGTCTGTCTGTCCCAGCCCTGGCACTGCACTGGAGCTAGTTGAAGACTCCAGGGCAGTGTGGGGCATTGGACTAACAATCAGCAAGCTGTGCATGCTAGAGATTGTAGTGAACTGCTCAGAGTATGTTCTAACTTTAATACCACACAGATTTAACACATCTACTAAGTGTACAGTGTGACAAGGCACTTTAAGTTAAAGGAGAAAATAGCACTGCATATATTAGAGACTAGAGAAGACCAGTGGGTAATGCCAACTTTTGAATTATGAGGTCTGAAAGCAAGATGAGACAGAGTTATGAAATTGTTAAGACTGTTAAAGCTACTATGTAACTATTAATGTGTCGAACCTAGCAAAGTCTTATAGTAGATCAGAATGCTAACTGCTTGCCTTCTCTTCTTTCACTCTTAAATTTAAATTCAGAACCTCACATAGACAAAAATGAAAAGATAGAGGAAAATATTGTGCTTTAAGAGAATTTCTTCCATATTAGAAACTGAAGTAGATATCATGGGAAAGAGAATCAAGAAACAGCAGATGTCTTGTGTCACTTTTACAGTTGTTGATATTAAGCAAGTAGCAGTTTGAATCCATTGAGATTCAGTATTGTATGTTTACAGGTTTATTTAAATTGTTAAAACGGTATATTTTTCTGTCTTTAAATATTTTATGAGTCATGGCATTTATGCTTTAGAATCCTACTCCTATGTCTTGTGTAATGTTAGATTTTTCAACAGCTTTTATTTGTTTTAAGATAGAAGGAAATTATACCTTTAAACCCCAGGTGGCAGAAGGAAAAATAATGGGGGATAGAGAAGTAAAATTCATTCCTGAGATGACTGAATGCTGCATATCTCATAAGAAGCTAAGCTAGAGCTGAGCGTTCAAGGACTTCCAAGTAAGCAGGCATAATGTGAATTAAGAAGGCTTTACTTTCACCTATAATTGTGGCATAAAGTAATGTAGATCAAGTGTAGGAAACATTATGGCTCCTAGGGTTTTCAAGTAAAGCAACATATATCTGTGTCATTTTTAAGAGGGTTGATGAGGTTTTATTTAGCCTTTGGCATTTGGGTAAGTCAAAAATACTGTTATGTCACTAGTACCTGAAATAATCCTTTTTTCATATACACAGTTCATGTGGTATGCCACAGAACTTGGAATTTTCAAGAAAACTGTGATCCTCATTTTAAGTATCCTTTGAAAGTAAATTAGCTACCAGCTTCAATACTGAGATGAACATCTATCAAAACACAGTAAATTCCATAGATTCAGGGAAAAAATGTTCTCTAATTTGCAGTACTTTAACATACTGCCTCTCTGACAACTTCCCTGTAGAAAGAAGGGTAGTTTTGTACCTTATAGACTAACAAAAGTGTGTGTGTGTGTGTGTGTGTGTGAGATTTATATATATAGAAAATTAACCTGAGCTCACAGAAGCTTGTGATAGATAGATAGATAGATAGATAGATAGATAGATAGATAGATAGATAGATAGATAGATAGATAGATAGATATCACAAGCTTCTGTGAATCCAGGTTCATTTTGCAAGACACTGTGAAAGGACTCTCTCTGCTCGTTATTTCCCTGTGCCCTAGTTGCCATGTCAGTCTGAATGGGAGTACAATGGCCTCTGTGCCTAGGGAGAATATTGATGTTTGCCTACCATAGATCTGGGGTGAGCAATTATTTTGGCTTGTGGGCCACTTAATGAGTTTTGGTGAGCTGTCAAGAGTCACACACATAAAATCATATAGAACATATCATTTTAACAAATTATAGATAAAAAACAAATACTTTATTAAAAATCAAATATCTACTATAACATATTAATTTGATTTCAAGAAATACATTTTGTCCTGATTTTTTTTTAAATAGTTGTATATAGAGGAGATTGCATAATAGCTCAAAATAGTCTTATTCTTGTATATTGAGGGGGAGGGTGTCTGCCCATGTGCTAGGTTCTGGGAGCTGGTTGCGGGTGGGTAGAGGAAGTGGAGGCAGGCTGGGGGTGGGGGGGCAGCAGAGCTCGCCCATGTGGTGCAGATGCAGTCCGTCTTCCCCCAGCCCACCACCAATCTGGCCCGCAGCTGCCTCTGTGGTGCTCTGCATGGGGCCCAGCCCCACCTGCTCCACCTGGGGCAACCCATGCCACACTCCCACCTGTGCCTGCCCTGCACCTGCAGACAGCACTGCCCTGGTCCAGGCCTGTGTGCACAGCTTCCCGGAGGGACTACTTTTGCTGTTGCTGCAGCCGCCTGAGTACTGCTCAGATCTGCCCACCTCCGGCATTACTCCTCCTCATCTTGTCTCTGCTGCACCACTCTGGGCAGAAGATGGTGTGGGGACGCAGCAGTGGCCTTTGAGGCTCATGCCAGGCACCACATGCCCAGCCAAGTGGTGAGGAACTGCAGCCAGGTAGCTTCTGCTCCAGCACATGGAGCTCCAGTTTCTGGCCAACTTCCACCCACTCAGCAGCCTGTAGGTGACTGCTCACTGTGTCAGGAAGCTGTATGTGTTGGCTAGGGCTCGGGCTGGAGTTGGGGCTGGGGCTGGGGCTGGGGACAAGGCCAGGGCAGTGTTGTTGGTGGGTGCAGGGGTATGTGTGTGGGTGGCAGTTTGGCGTGCAGTTTGGCCTGCCCCAGGTGGGAGCAGGCAGGGCTTGGCCCTATGCAGAGTGGCACAGACCAGATACAATCAAATGGTAGGCTAGATCCGGGCCCTGGGCCATATTTTGCGCACCTGTGCCATAGATCCTGGGGACTCATGCTGAAACCCATGCAGTTCCTGAGGGCCCTACCACAGGCTTATGAAATCCATCATTTGATTCACAATATCTTGCATGAACATAATATAAGTTATCAGGTGCTTTAAAATTGTTTGTCTCTTCAAATAGGAAATGGTTGTTTTAAAGAGGATGACAATTAATTGATTTTTGCATCTACAAGGAACAGGGCCAGAAATGTAATTGGTTTAGATAGCAACATGGGAGATTTAGGTTTGCTATCAGGAAGAACTTTTTACACTGAAGATGGTTAAGCACTGGAACAAAAACTTGGAGAGACTGTTGATCTCTGCCCCAGGGCTGGCCCATCCTATACTGCAAAGTCTGCAGCTGCAGGGGGCCCCACAGAGCTGGGCAGAGAGGCCACGGCCCCTCCCATGTTTGGCAGTGTAGCCCGGTCACCCACCTCATGGGTTGGATGTTAGGTTACCTGTTCCGGCCTGAAATTCCAGCCACTACCTCTTTCCCCATGTCCGGTGTGCCAGGACATTAATTTCCTTCCCAGCCGAGCCGGGGAGGAGTTCTGGGCCCCGGCCCCAGGCCTGGGAAGTGATCAGGGAGCCCCAAAACTACATCTTGTAGGGAGCCTTAAAAATTGTGGGCTGACCCTGTCTGTCACTGAAAAATTTTAAGTAGGGTTGGAGTATTGCTGTAGCTGTAGAAAATGTCCAAGAGGCAAGGATTTTTTGTGATCTCTTTTACTGGACCAACTGTATGAATAAGAGACCTGTTGGGAAAGGTTTTGAGGATCAAGTGTCCTTCTTCAGGACTTTGTCCAATGGCTCTCCCAGCTATACTGTTTGTCCAGTAAAAGAGATCACAAAAAATCCTTGCCTGTTTGGAATTTTTAAATGCAAGTTTGCCAAACATTTGTCTTGGATGGAGATGATCTTGCTTTAAACAGAGTGAGACCAAATAACGTCATTCTATTCCAGCCCTATTTTCCTAAAATTCTTTGTTTTCAAGGACTTTTCCTTTTGCAGAAATCTGTTAAAACAAAATTCGGCTGTTAGTCTGTAACATACTTACTTGAACACATTGGCTCTGGCCTATTACATACCTAACCCACATGAGTTTTCTTGAATATTTTCTCCTTTGTATCATTAAATGTCCTCAATATAATAGAAGGAAAATAAACTTCCTTAGAATATTTTGCATCAGAACAAACTAACTATCTGAAAGGGGGAAAGGGAAGGAAGAAGGTCTTCCTGATTTCTCTATAACTTGTTTTAATTTCTACTTCAAATTTCATAAAATGTGACAACTGGATCCTGTTATTACATACATTTCCTGGGATTATTTTAAAAAGATTCTGGAAGAGTAGGCTGTTCAGCAAACAATATAATAAAGAATAAAAGCAATCTAATTTAACATTAGAAATGTGTTTCCCATCTTAGAGTTTTACAAATTTATCTCAATTGTTACCATTAAAATAATGTAAATGTTCCTAAGATCCTCTTCCATATTTCTCATATATGGAAAACTATGTATTGATTCATATTCTGTATTGATTTACAGTCGGATAATAAGCATGTGGTCCATAGCATCACTGAACTCTACTATGTGCCTAAAATGTCCCAGACCTACAAATTAATCCAGGTAGGAGGGGAGAACTTGGGTCGCTACAAGATACAGCATACAATACTCTGTCTTGAACCAAGTGGCTCAAGCTATAGTCTATGTGGGTCATATGTCTGTATTAATGATGAGAGAGGCTGTGATTTGTTCCATTTTATGTAACATATGTGAAGCCCTTAGGCTCTTGGCAAATTTCCAATGCAGACCTCAGATGGGCAAATTTGGGCACCTTAGGCTGTATCAAAATTAGACAAACCACCTTTGATTCCTTTTATTGTTTTAGCTCATTCCCATATTGCCTCTGTTGTGATAATAAGAGCATTAGTTTAACTTCTTTTTTTGCATATTCAAATGATTTTCACTTGTATAGTCCATCCTTCTTTATCCAAACTCTAAATCTATTGCACATATTTTCAAAATGTACCTGTAGATAATGAACTTCTGCAATATTATTTTATGCTTATTTTGTTTAAGCCTCATGCTTCAGAGTCCTGAACACTTAGATAAATAATTTTAACAGTCTGAAAACTTTTCCAAATATTTTTGGACCCCCAACATTTTGTCAAAATTAATCTCCTATGTGTCATGACCCAAAAGGCATGATTGTGTGTGTGCGCTTCGGCACCAGAATTATCCCCGTCAAGTTGCAGAGCATTGCACGGGAGTGTTTCCTGTAGCAGAGGAAACCCCGGTGCAGGGACGAGTTTCCCGCCTTTTCTGCAGCTTCTTTTGCAGAGTGCATTGCTCATGTTGCAAGAGGAATGCACGGTGCAAAAGAGTTCCCGCCACCGGTATGCAGATTCGTTCCCCATGATTGGCTAGTGCTAAATTATTCACACGTGGCGGCTAACGATTGGCCTGTTAGCCGTATAAGAGGCTTGAGCAGTTTCCGCCCAAGCTGAAGAGGACTCCACATCCATCTCGTGGGGACTCTGGGTACACGGCAGGTTAATAGAAACCCTGTGTGAGATCCAGAGGAGCGTGGCGGCCTGATCCACCGCCCACCTCTTCCCGTCTTCGAACGCAACTTTTATAAGACGTACTTACGATTCCTATTTTGGTGGCTCGTTCACCCAGAGCATCCAGAGCTCTGCACCGTGGAGCCTAGCAACCTCCACGAGACCGTCTGTGTTGTTTGTCTGTAACTGCAACTTAATCAAGTTTTCCAGCCTACACCACTGCCGTCTCGGTGTAAGTAAACAATCTTTTAAAACTACCGATACGCGTCCGTGCCTAATTCCAGCTTGAAGGCCTTCCCTCTCCGCCCCGGCGTGCCTGGGCTGCTGGCCACAGCCCGCGTGCAGCGCGAAAAGGGCTCGGGTCGCTCCCGGCCCGTACACTATGAACAGATTTGATTTTGATGAACTGACTTTTCTATATGTTGTTGAAACCCCCTCCCCCCCCCAATCCAGCTCTAGCGTATTGAATGTTTTCTACAAAATGCTACAGATACTGAAGAAACATTTAATTTAAAACTTTCATACTCCTGTTTATAGAAGTTTATAAAAAATAGTTTTCCTATTCATTCACTTATTAACACTGATATGCATCTATACCTTTTTTGCTTCTAGTACCCACAGTGTGACTTTGCTATGGAAGTCTTTTAGTCAAGAAGGTGAGCCTAGTAATGCATTATGGATTTGTTGAAACATGAATTAGAAATTGAGCTTTTCTTAGTGACCTCGAAGGAAAATCTGGATTTTATTAAAGACATGCAGGCGAATTGTTACTTGCTTTTCATCTTTATTCCCTAAAGCACAGCAGCAGAGAAAAACTTCAGTGTTTAAGGGGAAATCACATAATATGGGTTTGAACGAGCAACATAATAGCCCTTTTTCCAAATGTCCCTTCTCAGAGCCCATTGTGTCAACCTTTTCCCATAAAAATATAGTTTGGATCCCTTTTGTACTATTTACATTTATTCTTTTTCTACAAGAAACAGGCCTTCGGAACATCCAGGTTTTGCGACAAAAGCTTAAATTAGCAGAACCTAAGTTTCAAAGTAAAGGCCATCATCTTTATTCCCTTTCTTGTCCTGTTGGGTTTCTGCATCAAGGAAACTCACTGCTATGAGACCTTTCTTTCAAGGAGTTAAACTGGAAACATTTGGAGACAGAGAGAACAATAGCTCCACATCTTGACAACACTAAGACTTTTCTTCAAGGTCACTTTGGAAAAATCATATACAAGATCTAGTGGGTCCATATAACATACTTTGTTTGAATCATGATCTCCAATGTATTGCTTCTTTATATTAAAGAAGAGTCAGAACACATAATCTGTTGGCTTTAAGAATATTCTCCATTCTAGCTCCTGCCTAACTACATGTATGTGTAGGAAAGTACACCCACAAAGGCTACCAGGAGTTTGGCTCCAGGTACACAGGGAGCATATGTACTTTCTGCTCCTATCTTCCCACAGCTCAGTAGCAGCAGATATAAGGAATAGAGAGTACAAGGCACAGGTGTGCTGAGTTAATTTTCTACTGGAATGAAGAATGAAGGAAACTGTAACTCCTAGTTGTACCTCTAAACAGTGCTGTGGCAAGGAAGTTTGGCACCTGGGGCAAAGCCTGCAGTGGATTTGCCCCGGGCAGCGGCAGCCTGCCCTTGGCCTGTGCACAGATCTGGGGGGCACATGCTGTCGCCCATGCTTTGCTTTCCTGGGTGTACATGCAGCAGCTGAAGTCTCTCTCCCCCTCGAACAAGCTACTCACAGCTCTGTCTTGCATTCCACCCTGGCTGGGCAGTGCCTGCTGGTGTCCCTTTGCTTTGCCACCCAGGAGAGTTGTCCACTTCCCCCTCTCCCCCACTTGCTACAGCAGTGTCTCTAAGGCAGAGGTTCCTAACCTCCGGGCTGCAGCCCAGTACCAGACTGTGAAGGGTTGGCTGCCGGTCTGCAGGAAGGTTGGCTGCCAGACTGAAAGTCCGGAAGTGACTGGTATACTGTGGAGCGGCAGCCGACCTTTTTTTATACTCAGTATTAAAAAGGGTTGGCTGCTGCTCCACAGTATGCCAGTCACTTTTGGACTGCAGTTTGCCAGTCCTCCATTTGCTGGTCTGCAGTCACTTCTGATCTGTGGTTTGCTGGTTTGCGATCTAAGAAGGTTGGGAACCCCTGCTCTAAGGGCTTGTTTTCATTGCAAAAGTCTGCTCAAGTTACTCTGCACAGGTTGATCAACTCAAGCTAGCTTGGTTTAACATAGGCAGACTACACTGAAACAATATTGGAACTACAGAGCAACTGATGAGTGATGCTAACTTGAACAGCTGCTTCCTAATAGCATCAATCTCCCTCTACCTTGAACATCAGCAATATTTCAGTTTCAACCCATACACCTGTTTAGCTAGCTTGTTTAAAGCACCATTTAAATAGAACTAGTTATTTTAGTGAATAGATGGAGTTGGGTTAGATAGAACAGTCAAGTTATAACTTTACCTGATTCTTCAGTTAACATAAATCTTTAAGCACAGAGCTTCTTAAGCCTTGTTCTGGGGTGGTACGTTTATATTTACTCCATGCTTATGGTTGTACCATAAGGCAGAAAAGGCCTGATCCAATTTGGTTGCATATCTACTGAAATGGGACTTAGGTGCATAAGTTCCTGCAAGTGGTTGAGGTTGGCCCTACTGCACAAACCACAGAAAAAAGTAAGTGCCTATGTTTAGATGATGTAAACATCTAAACATAGGCATCTCTACATCTCTACTCGAGATGACTGCATCTCGAGTAGAGCCAGGGAGGTGATCCTCCCCCTCTATGCGACGCTGGTCAGGCCACAGCTGGAGTATTGTGTCCAGTTCTGTGTGCCCCATTTCAGGAGGGATGTGGACAACATGGAGAGGGTCCAGAGGAGGGCCACCCGCATGATCCGGGGACAACAGGGCAGACCCTACAGTGAGAGACTGCGGGACTTGAACCTATTCAGCCTCCACAAGAGAAGGCTGAGGGGGGACCTGGTGACCGTCTATAAACTCACTAGGGGGAACCAGAAGGGTTTGGGGGAAGACGCTGTTTCCCCTAGCCCCCGCTGGCATAACAAGGAGTAATGGGCACAAGTTGATGGAGAGGAGGTACAGATTGGACATCCGAAAAAACTACTTCACAGTTAGGGCGGCTAGGAGCTGGAACCAACTTCCAAGGGAGGTGGTGCTGGCCCCTACCCTGGGGATCTTTAAGAAGAGGCTGGATACTTACCTGGCTGGACTCATTTGAGTCCCGTTTTTGTTTTTTGTGCGTGTGTGGTTTTTTTTGGGTTGTTCTCCCGCCCTGGCGGGGGTTCGGGCTAGAAGATCTATTAGGTCCCTTCCGACCCTGAAACTATGAAACTATGAAACTATGATGTCTTCATTTTGAATGGCCAAGTTCTCTAGGCATCTAGAATTGGGCCTCTTAGCATGTTCAGAAGCACATTTGATCATCTAGGTGTCTAACTTCTGCCTACATTTTGTAGGGAACCAGATTGGCTTTGTAGAGGTGCTTGCATCTCTAAAGGGTCCTAATCCATTAGGTGTACTCTGACCATGCCTAAGCCACACTGCTAGTAGTGGTGATTGTTATGGAAGTGTTGCCAGTGCCCTTTTTTGCCTAAATCCCAGGAAATGAGACCTGTCTTCTAGGCCCTCTTGAGGACACCTAACTTTTAATAGCAAGGTGCTTATAATTTAGGCATTTTGATACCTATGTGTAGGTCACATGCATAACCAAATCAGATGTGGCCCTTAAAAGCTTGTGTGGAATAGGTTCATGAGATGCTACTAAAAAGGAACAGTCAGGGATATAACCTCAGGCCCAGAACATCCTTAAGCTACAACTACATATAATTGAAATAGGTATGACAGATCATGCAACATGTTTTTTTAAAGCAGATTTTAGATTCAAGGCATCTCTGGATAGACTCGAGGTACCCCTCAGAAAATGGCAACTTAGTTTTCACTCATTTTTTATTACAGAAAAATAATGGAGCAGTTTTTCTGTTACAAAGAACTCAGAAAGATTATGAATCCTATTTGAAATCTCTGGATTTATCTTTGTGAATGACATGTGTATAGCTAACTGCGTGTCACACCCATGGCACCCTTGAAAGGATTTCAAGGCACCAACTTGAGTACCAACAGTTCTATCCCTCTGTGTCCCAAAGCCTGCTATGAAAATTATAAATTTGAGTTAGTTTTTGAAAAACCTCACTTCGGTAAGTAATGAATGACTAATTCCACAATTACTTTATGTAGCATGAGTAATGCAGTGCTTCTCATTTAAAGCAATTACTTTAGTCAAAATTCTTTATTAAATTATGCAATTTTTAGAAGCCATATTTTAAAGCTCAAGTCATTTTTTTAGTTCCCTGTAACAAAGTAATTCTGAAATTGGTTATAAATTTGTCAGTCTTGTAAGCAGATGTTTTCTTATGAAAAGTGGCTTTAAAAAGAGGATTTTGCCAAAACTTTCAAAGTTCACTAACAGTTTTGGGGGATCAATTAATGCTCCTGCTAGGGCCTAATTTTCAGAGGGCAGGAACTCAGAACTTCTTGAAAATTGGGCTCTTTGAAGATATATCAAGTTGGATAACTAAAATTTGAGGTTTGTAAAATCAATAGTCCTCTTTTTTTTTTCTCATGCCATATTGTCTTGCATATCATGCACCCCTAAATAAGACCCACACCTTGTTTTGGGAAGGCAGAATTTTTTGGGGAAGAAAAAAAAAAGATTTATGCAGTCATAGCTGAATTCTGGCTTCAACAGATCCTGACTGCATGGTTGAATCTTGACCAGCGCTGCATAGGTAAAAGCTAAATTGTTAACTTTCTCACAGCCCCTGGCAAATTGGAAGCAGTCATTGCCTGCTCAGGGAAAAGCAACTGCCAGTTCCACAGTGACTGTGAAAGCGTGAATACTGTAGCTGTGCTTCTGAAGGGTGAACTCCATCCTCTCCCACCTTGAGGGAAAAGCGCAGCAGCCATTTTACACCGTCTCCATACTTTCCATTCCTCTATTCATCAGCTCAGTGCTGGGAAATCTTACATCAGTTCAGTGCTCAGCAACTTTCAAAAAAGGCAATCAACATGTTAGGAATAATTAAGAATGGAATTGTAAACACAGTAGAATGTATCTTTTTGCCCTTTGATAAATCCTCGGTGTGTCCATACCTTGACCACTGTGGCCAGTTTTGGTTCCCACATCTCAAAAAAAGATATAGAAGAACTAGAGAAGGTCCAGAGAAAGACAAGGAAGATTAGCTGTATGCGGGGGCTTCCAAATGAAGAGAGACTAAAGAGGCTAGGCTTATTCAGTTTAGAAAAGAGACACGAGGGGGTACATAATTAGGATTTACAAAATGCTTAACTGTGAGGAGAAAGTAAATAGTGATTTATTATTTACTGTGGGTGAGATTACACATTACAGTTAGCCCATTCGAACTCTAAGGAAGGTTACATTATTAAAGTTAGCATGTGCTATGACCAGTCACACATTAAGAGGTAGTACTCTCTCTAGTATGTACTGCTCAGACTTGCAGGTAGAAAGCTAGCAAGCAGAGGTGTGACTAGAAGCTGCCAAGTCCACTCTCTGCCTGCCCCACTCGCTCGCTCTCTAGCCTCAGTATAGGGCAGGGGGGAAGGATTAAGGGTGACCTGGATCACCCCTGACCTCCATCAGGCCCTAAATTTCCCCCTTGCTCCCTGGATTGCCTCCCTGCTGCTCAGATTAGTCTGAGAGCATGTCAGCGGCACCCAGGGGAGGATTTCCCCTCCCTGCCTGTTCCCAGGCTCCTGCACCATATGCCAGCCCCGCATGTTCAGGTCCAGTCCCTGCTGCTTTCTTTAGTGTCAGAAAGATCTATCTGAGCTTAGGGTCTACTGGTTGCTTAAGTCAGAGCAGTTTTTAGAGCCCAAAGCATACAATCAACTAATATGGTTAGCATCACATCCAGTCATTTTGACTCACCAGCCCATATGACCAGGTGTCCTATTTACAACTGGTTTGACTGATGTCTTTAGCCTGAGTCTAGAATGAGGTTTGAGCTCAGACTTCTGGATCCACAGACTAGACCACTTGGAGCTGTAGAAAGGTGTCATGGATTTCTCAGGGAAGCATCTGCTTAGGATGCCCAGCCTTGATTACCCCCAGAACCAGCCCAGACACAGCTTTCAGAATGAGCAAGCTCCAGCTTCCTGGACTCTGAGAGCAAATCCCTCCCCCACCATTAGCAATGTCACCTTCTGCCCTACCTCCTCACTTAGCTCGTAGAGGGGGATTTTACCCCACAAGAGGACAGAGTGCACCCAAAGTCACATATAGTGAAGTAGGGAGCACTTTTTAAATAAAAACTACCCATTTTAGTCAATAGTGATATAGCGTGCAGAGTCCTTTGGCCACAATGCCTGCCCCTCCCCGCCCCCCATGTGAAAGCTCTCAGGCTCCTCCTCATCTTGCCTTTTTTCTCTCTTTCTCTTCCCTGAACCCCACTGTCTTTGGAAGTCTCCTTTTTAAGGCCATCTTTTTGCACTGGGGCTTTTCAGAAGTCCTGCCAGAAACCACAGAGTCTGCAGGCTCTGGAGCTTGAATCCACTGGCCTTCCAGTGATTCAACATATGCATATAGGTTCTTTGTTTGCTTGATAGCCATTCTTCCATAGCAGAAACATGTATAGCACATCCTCCCAGGTCTGCTTCAAAACACCATTAACCCATTCTTTCCCAGTGTACAGAATAGTCAAGGAAACTGAAACTGAAGCATACAAAATTATAGTCACATAAGCCCATTTAACTCCAGGTTCATCAGGGGAGGAAGCAAAAACTCAGAGGTAAGTAAAGAGCCTGGAGATATAGATAAAAAACTTAGTAAGGGGAAGCAATAATGGAAACCTTATCAATGTTCTCAGGGAGAGGAAAGGACAGTCATGTATAGGGTGACCATAATACTTTTGTAACAGGCTGCCAATGTGGGCTCACCAGATTGGCTTGAGATACTTACCTGGGCTAGAAACAGTGCCGGTGAACTCTGAGCAACCCCAAGGGTGGAGCAGGGGAGCCCTACCCTGTGGAGAAGGGGAAGCCAATTGAAAGAAGGGGTTTCCCTTCTGGAAGCACTTCCCTCCAGCCCGCGGAGCCCCTTCAGAACCCATGTAATGGCAGCTGCCCCTCTAAAAGCCTCCGGCAGCACCAGCCACTGGCTGCAGCACCTTAGGCTGTTTCCTTGGTTCTGGTTGTGAGGCAACCAACCATGACCTCAGCCTGACCCAGCTGGCCTCGCTCCTCCCCTGGCTCAGGCCACGTTTGCAGCTTGAGAGGGTTGGGGGGCCTGGGTCAGAACCTGTGGTGCCAGTGAGGGAAAATGGTGTATGGGCCACCTTCTGCTTTGCTGCATGGGACTGGAAAGGGCCCTGCCCTGCAGGTAAGCCCAGGAAAGTGGCTGCTGGGTAGGCTTTCCCCATGCCATGTTACTTGGGCTGGCACTGGGAAGGGGAAACAGCACCTGGGCCGCAGCTCTGGCCCAGTCAGCACCAGGGAGGACAGGTGGTGGTGGAGCTGTGTGCTGCTCAGGACAGGATGAGCCCAGCTGGGGCAGCAGGGGCTCAGCTGCATTTCCTCCCTATCTATGCTGGTCAGTCCCAAGCAGCACGCGGCTCCACTGCTGCTTCTGCTGGGTGGTGCAGACCCAGTCGGGCCCATCCCATCTGGAGCAGCATGCAGCTGAAGCCAGCTTTCCACATGCTCCTGGGGATAGGAGGAGCCCAGCCGAGTCAGCACTGGCTGGCAGAAGCAGTGGCAGAGCCATGTGCTGCTCAGGACTGACCAGCATAGGCAGGGGGAAAGTGTAACTGAGCCCCTATCATCCCATCCCGAGGCACACGGCTCCACCGCTGCTCCTGCTGGCTGATGCAGACCTAGCAGGGCTCCTCCCATCCCCAGCCGCATGCTGCTGGGGACTGGAGGAGCCTGGCTGGGTCTGCACTGGCCAGGAAAGGTGGCATGCAGCTCAAGTTGGCTCCTCACATGCTGCTGGGGATGGCAGGAGCCCGGCCAGGCCAGCAGAAGCAGCGGTGGAGCTGTGTGCCACTCAGGACTGACTGGTGCAGGCAGGGGGAAAGGGCAGCTGAGCCCCTGCTACTCCGGCTGGGCTCGTCCCATCCCGAGCAGCACACGGCTCCGCCACCGCTTCTGCTGGCTGGTGTAGACCTGGCCGGGCTCCTTCCATCCCCAGCAGCATGTGAGGACCCGAGTTCAGCTGCATGCTGCCTTTCCTGGCCAGTGCAGACCCAGCCAGTCTCCTCCCATCCCCAGCAGCACATGAGGAGCTGACTTCAGCTGCATGCTGTCTTTCCTGGCTGGTGCAGACTTGGTCAGGCTCTTCCTGTCCCCAGCAGCATGTGGGAAGCCGATTTCAGCTGCATGCCACTTTTCCTGGCCTGTGCAGACCCAGACAGATCCGTCCCATCCAGAGCAGCATGTGGCTGAAGCCACCCTACCAGGTTCTGCTGGGGACAGGGCAAGCCCAACTGGGTCAGCACTGGCCAGCAGAAGTAACAGCAGAGCCTCCTTCTTTGGGGACCAGCTGGTACAGGTAGGGGGAAAGTTCTGGGGAAGGTCTGATGCCCCTGAAACCCCACTGCTGGGGCAGGATGTTAGAGGGGTCACAACCCCTTGCTACCTGGTAAATTGTTCAAGGGGAGGGACTTCCAGTGGCAAAGGTCAGGGGTCAGGGGTGGGGCTTCCAGCAGCAAAGGTCAGGGGTCAGGGGGTGGGACTTCCGGTTCCAAGATGACGACCATGGGGTGGGACAACTGAAGGGGCAGGGCTACACATGCAGCCCTTGACAGGTCACCAAAACTCATCAAGCGACCCTCCACCTGAAATAATTGCCCACCCCTGTTGTATAGCCTAGAATTTGAATCAGTGATTCAACTTAAGTTTTGTCTGAGTTGAAGCATAGCTTTTTGAAAGACATTGAGTCTTGAATTAAGCAGAAGGAGAATCTACCCCTTACTATTCATTTTACAAGTTACTTCTTTCTTTCTGTCTTTTGCACAAATAAGAAATTTTGTGATTCTCTACTTTTTTATTATCCCCTTTCCTTTAAGGTGAAAGATTTTCCTTGTTCTTTGGAAAGATTAGCCACCAAAGTGTATTTCTGGTATGGTTTACGATGAGAAACTTTGTTTGAAAAAACATTTACATTTTTTTAAGTTAGCTGAGTTCCCCCTATATACAGTCAAGGGTTTTTGCTTGGGTGATGGTCTTTTCTGATAGAGAAACAGCAATTACATTCCTTCTGCTAAACATTTAGCAGGCATTAAAGTATTAATTTCACTTTAATTTATGCATAAAAGTTGCCATACCCAGGTATTTATTTTCCATTAAACTAGCAATTCTTTGTTTCAGGGAAGTCCTGATCCCCTATAATCAATCTTCAGTTACAAATAGATAATTTATTATGGATATAAATGCTACTTCATTATTATGGTTAAGCATGAGAAAATACTCTAGGGAAAAATTGTACAGTGAAAGAAAGGGCACAAGCAGATGACCTAATGCTGTTTTTTTTTTTAAATCCATAATTTCTGATGATAATATTTAATAAGCTGTTTCTGTCATTACATCACAAGATTTTCCCCTACTGCCATGTGTCCAAAAGAAAGAAGATCAGGATTCAAAGAGGTTTTGGATTGCTGTATATATGTTTGGATGTGTATATTTTAAGAGGACTGATTCCTTAACAAATCAGCATTTCCTATTGTCCAGACTCATTCTTTTTTAGCATATGTTTAGAATTTAGTGGTAACTCAACAACAAAAAAGGAGTTCCCACCAGGATTAGTTCTGTTCAAACTCCTTAGTTTCAACTAAATGCTCTATATCACAGTTAAGATTAACAAGACACCTCTGCTGCAATGAATTAGCAAAACCTCAGTAGTAATATGAAGGGCTTTGACACCTGTTGGCAGGATGAAGGAAGAGGTCCATTCCTAGAAAAGGAGCAAGTTTGATCATTATTGTTGTTAACCTGCCATTTAAGAATTTTTCTCAAAAAGCTAGTTCCTTGCCTAATGTAATATAAACACAAGAATTAGCCTGAGCTATGCACTCTAAATAGTTCTAATTCTAGTGCAAATTCTTTCCAAATAGGCACCAAGTGTGTTTTCTACCACATTTTGCAGAATGAGAATCTTCAGTTAAATTCAGGTCTCATGTAAGAGCAAGTCTTTTGTCTCTTCTTATATTAATATGAACCATGGAGACGGAATGGAACTGTGTATGGTAGGCTAAGTAACTAACCCTTTTGATGAGCTCAATGTAGTCCTCAATTTTTTTGTGTGTCACAAAACAATAAGTTATGCTTTCATATCCAGTATCTTATAACAATGTAAATGGCTGTGTGTAGTTATAGGGCCAGGTATGGGTGGTTCAAAGATCACAAGGAGAGACTGTGGCCTTCAGTGGTGCAGTGCCTGCACCATGTAGAGAGCTCATTGCATATACATCATACAGCCAAAAGGGGTGTGGATGCACCTCTCCCGGATGTCAGTGAGTTCTGTGAGCTCACCAACATGTTAGCATGGGTTTTGCCTAGAGTCTATGCTTTTATGCAACTTTGGGGCCCATGGGCTGGAGCCCAAGGGTTCACCACTGCCACCTGTCCCCTCTGTTCTCCTGTCACTGAATTTTAGACAGTGCGGAAGGAGGAAGGGAAAGGGCAAGTGACAGCAGCACACAACTTTCAGTTTCAGAGCTGCTTGGAAGCAAAGACTCCTGGTAGACACCAAACTGGTCAGCCAGCAAGCTCAGAGCTCACAGCACATATGGAGCTGCCATTGATATCCTGGTGAGCTCAGAGGCCTCACAGGGCATGCAGCACACAGCCAAAGAAGGGTTCAACTACATTGCTAACCCCACTCCCACCCCCTATCTGCCTCTGGTACCAAAGAACCCAGACTTAGTAGGGCTCACAGAAACCTGGTGGGACCCTACCTATGACTGGGCAGTGGGCATTCAGGGATACACCCTATATAGAAGAGACAGGACAGAGAGGAAAGGTGTGGGCGTTGCTCTCTATGTCAAAGAGCACCTCGCATCATCAAAGAAAGGGATCTCGGAGTCATTATTGACTCCAAGATGAACATGAGCCGCCAATGCCAGACCGCAGCCAGCAAGACGAGCCAGACCTTGTCATGCATCCAAAGGTGCATCTCAAGCTGGTCCAGAGAGGTGATACTCCCCCTCTATGCGACTTTGGTCAGGCCGCAGTTGGGGTACTGCGTCCAGTACTGGACGCCGCCCTTCAAAAGGGATATGGCCAGCCTGGAGAGGGTTCAGAGGAGGTCCCCCCGCTTGGTGAGAGAGCAACAGGACAGGCCCTACGAGGAGAGACTGAAGGACCTGAGCCTGTTCAGCCTCAGCAAGAGGAGGCTGAGGGGGGACCTGGTGGCTGCCTACAAGCTCATCAGGGGAGATCAACAGCAAATAGGTAGAGCCCTTTTCTCCCCAGCACCACCTGGGGTGACAAGGAACAGTGGTAATAAGCTGATGGAGAATAGGTTTGAATTAGAGATCAGAAGGCAATATTTTACGTTAGGGTGGCCAAAATCTGGAATCAACTTCCCAGGGAACTGGTCCTCATCCCTACCTTGGGCAAATTCAAGAGGAGGTTGGATGATCACCTGTCTGGGGTCTTGTGAACCCAGCATTCATTCCTGATTGTGGCAGGGGTCAGGCTAGATGATCTGTTCAGGTCCCTCCTAACCCTAGCTACTATGAAACTATGAGTAGTCTGAGACAGCTGATTTGCAGGTGCATATTACTGAGCTCTGTACCATCTCTCTCTTATATCAGCTCAACTCCTTTCACTGAAATATTAGACATGGTAAACTAAGGTTTCCACTTATTTCCTACCTCCTTCTCCACCTACTTTTCCACAGTTAGGAGAATGGGTCTTAAGGTACCATCACCAATTATGATTCAATTGAGCATTTGAGCATGAATACTAAGTTCACTTTTTTAAAACAATTACATAGTAGTAGTGGAGTTATTAGTTAAGAAAAACACTGTATATCAGATCATAACATTTAAAGCTAACATAAAAGAAAAACAATGGGGAGAAAGTATTGACCTTTATAATCTAGTTGGCGATTACAGAATTATTGGCCAGTATCAACCACATACAAGTGTTTTCAATGCTGAAATGTGCAGCTCTTTAAAAACACTGAATTTATTCATATTTTTCCCTTTTTTCCATCCCTTTTTTTACAGCCCAAGCTATAGCCCATGGAATTCATATGGGAAGTGGGAGACTTTATAGGGCTTTGTCCAAAGTTACTATGCAGTATTGCACCGTCTGTAATATCTGCACTGGTGACATGGAAATAAAAGAACAGGGGTGGTACAACTCAGGATTGATGTACCAATGACAAAGTGAGGCAGTATTCTTTCCTGCAGTACCATAGCTTATGCAAATCACTATTTTTAAACCTTTATTTTTATATGGACTAAAATTTACTTACAAATTACAAAACAAAGAAAATGTCAGAATGCTACCAGTGATTACATTTCAGAAACATAAGTACATATGTTGAAAGTCATACAAAACTCAAGTCTGTGCCCATTAGAGTTGTTATTGTGCTCCATATAAGTTGATTTTCTTCATCTTTTTTCTTTTCTTTTCCCCCCAGACAGAATGCTTCCAATGTGAACTATTTTTTTCTAAAACAAAAAAATATGTTTGATACAGCAAGTACAGAGGTAAGTATGTTCTGTGTTAAACAAGTAGCACTTATGCATTATACCCATTGTACCCATTTTCAAACCTAGCAAATCACTCTATTTGCATCAACATCTGTTTGACACTTTCTGTCTCTTTTGTCCGTACATCAGGTAATCGTAACTTGTCAGATACTAAACCTTCTTTTTTAATTTTGCATAATTATGCAAGAAACTAGGAATAAATTGTGTGTACTTTAGTAATACATGTTAATGTTTTAAAGATCTTACAGAAAAACGTAAATTGCTTCTGCAGCATTAGTGTAATCTATTATATAACATTAATATGCATAAAAGATGGCTCTCAGAAGAGTAAGATGGTATTATTTTGATTTGCTTTTAATTAGATATATATTGTCTATTCCATTACCTATTACCCACACTAATATTGTAAGAAGCTTTTATGTATAATATTAAGAGTTTTATTATAATCAAAAGCTGTAAGTATTGTTCATTTCATACCAATATTTTGAACAACATTCCAAAAGCATTTTAATTTTTCAGGAAAATCATTGTTGGTTTTACTAATGATAAAAGTTACTAAAGGAAGCCATTTTAAACTTGCATTTTCATTTGAAAAATATGAATAAATTCAGTGTTTTTAAAGACCTGCACATGTTTCAGCATTGAAAACATTCTTGTATGTGGTTGATACTGGCCAATAATTCTGTAATCAACTAGATTGTAAAGGTCAATACTTTCTCACCATTGTTTTTCTTTTATGTTAGCTTTAAATGTTATGATCTGATATACAGTGTTTTTCTTAACTAATAACTCCACTACTACTATGTAGTTGTTTTAAAAAAGTGAACTTAGTATTCATTCCCAAATGCTCAATTGAATCATAATCTGTTTGGCATTAGCTTCACTGGCAATTGGATCAGGCCTGACCCTAAATTTTCCACCTCTGTGGGTGATGGCATTGAACAAAATTAGCCAGTTTCAAGGGTCTATCAACAGAAATATCAATAGGTGTGTTTTGTGATGTAAATTCATATCTATTAGAAACTGTACTGATTCAATTACATCATTTTATGTAGGTTTGCAATATCTACAAGACTAAAGTGTGATGGCTTCTGATTACCACTGACTTGAGTTTGAATCAGACTGCTGATAGTAAGGTAAAATGTCTGGCTGCTGTTCACAGTCTTTGAGCCATTCAGTCCCTCATTATGCTAGATTTTATGTTCTATGGAAAGGTGCTAAAAGAGTTCCATACTTTAGCATTCTTTGTATTCTAAATGCAAGGAACCACAAGCAATGAGCTTGACTTAAGGAAATACAACAACAATATAAAAGTAAGATGAATACAGTATTTAAACTGAAACATAACAAGTTGTAATCATTCCATTTTTATAAAATAAACCTGATTTCAATTAAAACAACCTCTGGAGGTAGACTAATGTGTATTATAATAAACGGGTAAATGTAAGGCGTGGGAAAAGTTCAGACATTCCTTCCAGCATATTGAATCAATTAATAGCATGTACAAGGAAACCCTGATTATTTGAAGGAGTGGAGAAAAATGACTTGATTCTTTACAAGTAGTACAGACTATTATTAGTATTCCAGATAGAGTGTGTTCTAAGGAGTCCATCATATGCTTTGATCTGTCTGCATCCACAGCTGGAAACTTTGCGCCAGTCTCTGGAAGCAGCACGAACTGACAACAGTCGCCTCCGTCAGGAAAGTGAGTTAGTGGTTGCAAATGTTAATCAGTGGATCAAAGAACAGAAGTGAGTAAAATTGGGTCTTTTTTCCATCTGATTTCATTTCCTATGGCCCCAAACAATTAAAGCATTCATAAGAACACTCTTCTCAACTTACTGCTATATCTTTTATCTGGAGCAGTGCAGCAGTTCTTTATATATATAATAATATCATTTTTTTCATTATAAGTTCTATGTACCTTAAGTTTAACACACACAGAAACAAATAACTTATCTGTAAAATATATTCCCCACTTTTCAGTCTTGTTAATAGCTAATGATGCAGAAGAGTAACAGAAATCTGTAGATAAGAAAAATCTATAAATTCTTAGGCTTAGAAATTTCTTTCAAATTTTCTCATAAAGTCTCCCAAATTAAAGCTTTCAATTTTAAAATAATTAGTATAACTCTTAAGTTTATGAAGATAGCCCTGACCATGGAAACTGGCATTCCATTGTCATGAGTCTGTAGCAGAAAGAAAAACACGTACTGGAAAGAAGCACAAACTTTCCACAGCAGTTTGCATGAGATATTTATATAGTGTGAAGTCTGCATATGCATAAATCTAAAATTAGACTGTATAATCTCTGGATTATTTGAATAATTTAAATATTTCCATTGTCTTTCAAATTAAACTAAACTGACATTTGTAATATAAAACGGTCAAGTAAAACACAGCCAGTTATCATGGTGAGGTTTATAGCTTGATGTGAGTTTCCATAAACTTCATCCAGTGTTTTTAGGCTTTTCAAATTAACAGGTTAATTTAATAATCCTAGTTTTATCTCATAATTATATGCAGTATATGAGTGAAAGAATAAGCCTTTATAAAGAATAAGCCTTCCTATGGAAATTGTATGGATTTGGGGAATATTTTCTGCAAACTACTCTTGTCCCTGGTGATAACACTTCGCTTAAGCAGTTCAGAAGATATGACAAGCAACAGTTCAAATTTCAGTAGGAATTCTTGGTATAGAGTTAGAATTTTCATGCTTTTGCAGTCATCAACTCTGATACTATAGTTTCTTTAATACTTAAGACAAGCAGTCTACAATGGAATTTTATTTGTCATTATATATGTCATTATTGTATAATGTTTTTGTCCTCTTGGACTAAACTTTTGAAACTTTTGAAACAAAATTTTGAATATGTTTCAAGTAGACAAATTTCCATATTTTCTTCTTCATCTAAAACTCATTTTCTCTGTAGTTGAAATAAAGTTCTCAAAGGGCATAGGTACATGAAATTGGAAGGGACCTCCTGGGTCCCTTGAGTCCCTGTGGTTGGCACATTATATAATGCTTTTCTGAAAAGCAGTTACCATTTTTTTCCTCCACTATTCTCATTGGAGTATTTACATCTTTGCTGCTCTACCAGTTAGGAATCTTCTCATAGTTTCCAGCCTGAAAGGGTATGTCTATATGTTCATTAATGCTCAGTCATTACTGGTTGCATATACACATGTGCATTTACTATGCAGTAACTGAAATTACTGCACAGTACAGGCATATGTCTACATATGCACACCTGTACTGCACAGTAAATATGGTGACTTATGCTGACTTGAGCATAAATTTGATACCTGCATCATGCAGATATCAAATTTACACCCAATTAGTTACTGTGCAGTAATACACATGTAGGTGCCTTACTGTGCAGTAACATTGTGTGAGTGGACTGATTCGCGATTAACTTTAGTCTCAAGTCAGTCCACCCACAATGTTAATGCACTTTAATGCCTGCACGTATAGACACCGGCCTATTCCCACTTATTGTGCAGTAATTTACTGCCTAGTAAATTTAAGCTGGCATAAATGCATGTGTAGACATGCCTACTGCATATTACATTTTGTATTTATACAAACAAGTAATAAATTAATGCACAGTAACCAGCATTACTTCTCAATAGCACCACTGTATACCTTTTTAGTGATGCTACTGTGCAGTAGCCTAATAATACCGTGCAGTAGTATATTAGTACTGTTTGTACTGTGATGCGCTACTGCACAGTATTATTACACTACTGTACAGTTTGTTTCTTATCTGGATGTGCCCAAATAGTCATAATATGGTTAAGCATAAATAGCAACTATTTTGACACTATTCCTACCACCCTATTATCTTAACTGTTGTCAAGTTTCTATTCTGTCTGGCTGTTCCCAAAAATTATCATCCAGTACCTCACACCAGTTCCTTTTATAGATATATTTATCCTCACTTTATTTTATCTTGCAATAGATACAATGCCAGCTTTATCAAAGATGTTTGGTTGTTTTCCCTATTTTGGTATTGCAAAGCAGGTTTAGAACCCAATGCAGATAAGCATGCCAAAATGAAGAACTTGATTTCTGTCTCTAATCCTTTTCTCCCTCTTTGTTTCTTTTGATGGGGGTTTCTTCCATCTTGACATTCTCAGTTCTCCTTTCCCACCCCCACCCCCATGTTATATCTAAAAATAAAACAGATGCACATAGTTGCTTAAATGGCTTACGTTTTGTACTGCACTTACGAAGGGCTAGACATCTCATTGTGTTGCTCATCCTCATGAGATTTCCACATTTTAACTAATCTAAAAATTTCATAATTCTTGGTTGGTTTTGTTTGTTTGGTTGTTAATTAGTCTATATTTGTATCCCTGGAAGATTTTACCACTTCACTGTCTATTTCTTCCTCAAAATAAATAATCAAAATAACAAACAGCTGTTATTATGATATAGATCCCTATACTATACAACAGGGAACTTCTCTTCACTTATGGACGGTACCGTTTATTAAAAGCACAAGGTCGTTGACTAGTTTTTAATCCATGACAAGTCTCTGCCATTTTTCCTCTGGTTATTTATTTTCATTAACAGATGCTTGTCAAAGGCCCTTAGCCAAGTGAGAAAATTATATCCAGTGGCTTCTCTCAGCCACAATATTATTAACTCATTCAAAAATAAAATCAGGTTAAAAAGGCACAAAGCAGATTTGGTCCAATCTTATCATTATATAAATATCCAAGTATTGTGTTAGGACTGCAACTTCCAATAAAGCCCGTTAGAAGAGGTGATATATTGTTTAAGTGCACAATGTGACACTGTCTTAGAAAGGGCAAATGATGCCTTGTGCCATAAATAACTTTGCAATGAGGGAACCTACAGAAGTGATCCCTCAAACTCTACAAACAGTATAGTATAGGTATGAAGTCTTTACATGATGAGGGGAGCAGCCTGGGTAGGCCAAGGAAAAGAGTGTGGGACAGGGAGGGATTCACTTTCCACATCCCTAGACTGGCCCTGCTAACATTTTCTGGGAAAGATAATGAAGCATGAGACTTTCTTATCTTTTCTATAGAGCGTTCCTTACTAGGAGTAAGCACAACCAGGGAGTATGCTTCGAACATAGGATGCTGACATACATGCAAGACATTCTGCATACAGTAACAGCCATAACAATTCAAACCTTCCTCAAATAAGTTTCTGAAACAGGATAATGTTGCTGCCTGCTTTGATAAAACAGTTTTTTCAAGCCGTTAGAAGCTAAAGTCCCCAAATATGCTTTGGTTTCAGATTTAAGCATTTCAGTGTAATAGACTAGATCATGTAAAGGATGTGACTGCAGTTTGTTTGTTTTTAAAGTACACATGAAGAGTCTGGTATCAAGCTATGAGCACTGTTATAAAATTAACATTTTCATCTTGGGTAATAAATTAACTGCAAATATAAGAAAGATGGGCCATTTTTTTAAAGACAATGTTAAGGTGAATAGGACATATCGTAGAGCAGTCTGCATTTCACAAATGTATTTAGATCTTTTCTTGAGCTACATTATATGGTGCCCCAAATATTGTTCCCTGGGGGGAAAAAAGGAAATGTGTATATATAAATTTGTATGCGAATCTGCATGCATATATAAGTACATATATTTCTGTCTTCTGTAATCTAGAAAAAAACAATGAGTGTTTTCTACTTAATTGACTTTTAGAATCATCTCATAGCTGGTTTTACTTCCCTGCACCTTCTTAAAGCTAGACTTGACACTGCTGATTATCTGCAGCAAAGATATGTCATAATATAAAATACAGTGCCATATTGTGGCATAGCTACACTTTCTGGTAAAAATCCATTGAGTGGGACAATGGAGGTAAATGTAAATCAAATCTGATATTGGGCATTAACTTTTGTCTTTTCCATACATGTTAACATTTTAAGAGTGTCATTCCAATAACAGAAAATGCATCAGTTATACAGAAATCTTCCCACTCTAATTTACTACAAGATTTCAGTGATATGCTACATATAACTACTATTCCAAAAATAAAGAGAGCAATATATTTTGCCATGCTGGAAATATTGCCACCAATTTTGAAAGGCTGTTTTTGGGAGCGTGTAGAGAGGAGATGCTTCTTTTGAAGAGCTGTGACACCAAATAAATTACATATTTTAAGAAATTCAGGTTGATTTCAATGCACCATTATATCCTATATTTCACCTTAAGGAAAATAATATGGAATGATCTGTGATAAATTCTTTATATATATTGATAGTACATTATAAAGTTGCTGGGTTAGTACTTACTTACTGGGTGTTTGATGGAATATTGCCATTCTACCGACTTATTCATTCCTTATCTGTTCATTTTCCTGTTTTTATTTTAATTATTATGGCTCTTTATATGTAATTCTTTGTTCTGTGTGTTTTTTTGTTCATTTCACCATTCTTTTACTCTGATGTGTAAAGGTAAACAAAAATTAAGAAAGTTAAATCAACACTACCAATGCTTGAATTTGTTTCTAACTTGTGCTGACTATTGTTAACTATTGTTTAAGGTTTGCGTTTAATGTATAGTGTTGTATTTTCATTCTGGAAGATTGCTTGAATGTGTTGCTAAGACTTTTTGAATTGTTTATTTATTCATGCCTGTCTTTTCTTGTTACGGTATTTAAATCTAATAAAAAATATTTAAAAGAAATTAAAATAGATGTCTAAGAATATATACCTCAGGCATCTCCATATGAAATGTTCCTATACCATAGCTATTGGGGGGGGGGGGGTTGGAAATATACTGTGCACAGTGCCTCAGGTAACCTGAAAAGCTCCTTAGGAAGTCATCTATGAGGCCACTATCTTTGAGTTGTTGGAGAATATTTTACAGTTGACAAAAATTACTCCTACAAATATGTTTCTGATCTATTGAATTAGAGATGGCATTGTTGATGTTAAATAGAGAGCTGTACTGGTGAAATGACTATTTCTGAAGCTTGATTATATTGTAATCAGAAGAACCTGCCACTGCAGGCATTTAAAGCCTGTGAACATAACATTTTTCAAATTATCTTTGTCAAACTAACATGTATGTACAAAATTCTGCTCTTTGTTTCCTCGTTTTCAGGAGGAACCATTTTGGCATTCTTCCAAATAGGTGAAAAAAATCTCTTATATAGCAATGCATTACTAATATTAGTTACTAGTCCAGTGCTTTTTGGTGGGCCAGCTAATTTAAGGTTATCCAGAACTTTGCAATCATAAATGTAATCCTTCTGTGTTGCCCTGTCCATTTTCCTGTCCTTTTAAAGAAGAAATGGTATTAATGAATGTAATATTCTGGGTGAGGACATAAGGTACCACTATTTCATTCCATTTTCCATAGAGCCTAACATTTTATCAGCTCTTCACTGGTTGTGTTCTTTGACTGAATATGTTGTTGGCACATTGATATTTTATAGGAAGGTTTAACTATTTCAGAATCTGTGTGCATGAATTATTTAACTGGCTTCCTCTAATATATTTATTTTGTACATGACTACCCTCAAATTGCCTTTGTCATTCTGCATTAAGCCAAATACACAAGGCGCAGACAGAAGTGCAACTCCTGGGTCTAACACATGGTGCTTCCCAGCTGTTGGGTCAGGAGGGTGGGGGATCAAGCTCCAATTTGGAGCCTCTTTAGGGAGAGAGGCTGCATCTCTGAAGCCTCTTCCCTAAGCTCTGCACCCCCCTGCCCCCTCCCAGCTCTCATTCTCTCAGGAAGGGAGGGGGAGAAGGCAGGGAGAAAGGTCTGTTCTGGAGTTTCCTCAGATGTGCTGGAGTGTGGGGGGGGTGAGGGTGGATTCCCCAGATGTGCTGAAAGGGGGGGCCTCCAATCCCCCACCCCACCATCCAGCACTGGCTGGGCAGGCCCCTACCATTTTAAAAACAGTCCTGGGAGCAGGGCTGGGTTGTATCAGCTGAGCCCTGCTCCTGGCACACAAAGACAGACATTAATCAAGGCACGCTCCACATTGGAGTGCCTTCATGTGAACCCTCATGTAATGAGGGTTCAGCTTGTCACAGGATCAGGTCCTTTTAAAACTCTCTGTAGCCATGCACTTGTGTTTGGTCATCACTGTAGAGTACTTTCTAGGGCCAGATCAGGAGAAAACTGTCACTTCTGTCTGTGCCTGTAGATTTGTTAGGGCCTTCTAAATTAACCCATTATCTTTTTTACTCTTGACTAACTTTCTCTTTGGCCTGTTATGTTCACTGAAATTTTGGAAGTGGTATCAGAAATCAATTTTACATGACTGTGTTTTGGATTCGTGTATTTCTTAGCTGTTGAAGACCTGGCATAGGGTATCTGTTGCTACAAGAAGTCAAGTTCTCTCTTGAGAAGGGTGGAGTGCCTGGCACCGCTCTGTTGGGGATCACAATCTAATCTATTCACCAAAGCGCCCCAGGCCTATTCAAAGTGCCCCAGGGGAAAACCAGGAATAATAGTCATAAACTCCTAGAAGAAAGTTTCAGATTGGATATAAGGAAAAACTTCTTCACAGTTCATGTGACCAGACTCTGGAATAAACTCCTAGTAGGGTTGGTGCAGGCACCTACCTTGGAGATCTTCAAAAGGAGACTGGACACACACCTTGCTGGGGTTATTTGACCCCATCAGATTTTCCTGCCCAGAGCAGGGGGACTGGACCCAATCATCTCACGAGATCCCTTCCAGCCCTAAACTTCTATGAATCTGTGAATTATCAATCTGTTTGAAAACTTGTCTTTTTGATCCAGATTATCTGTCTGGATGCTACAGGTATTTTTATCCACTATCAGTTTGGGTTCAGACCAGAGAATAATAGAAACTGAACACTGGGTTTAATAGCCAATGAATTACGTCTGGCAATAGATAACTACTGATATAATACTATCTGCCAGTCTTTGATAACATTGACCTTAAAATACTGTGGGCTTGCTTAGCATAAGGTATTGTCATCTTTTCTGAGTGGATGTACCATTTCTTTCTGAAAGCAGCCTTTCTTTCTAGAATATGGATTTGGGATATAGACAAACATGCTTGGAGCAGCTCAATTGCTCCAACTTCGATGATGCATGAAGTAGGGATTTTGCTACAGTTGTATTGCTACAGCCTCATGCACAAGTAACAGCTACAGCCCACAATACCTTCTGTGTGCTCACAAGCCACAGCAGTTTCCCTCTTCCCCCTTCTGAAGCTATTCCAAATGTATGCTTGTCCCTGACTTTCTGTCCTGAAGGGTCCATTTTGGAAGTTCACCGTATTTAATCTTGTTACCAGCTTCCTGTAGTGTTTAGCTTACAGAAGGGGCCACTCAGTGGGTTGTTAATTTCTGTGCCATCATTGCCCTGGCAATGCCTAGTTCCATGTGACTGTTCTGGTGAACATATATGTAGTTAAGACTCTTTAAAGTTTTCTGATTGAAATAAGGGCATAAGGAAAAGATAAATAGTTTTGGTTCAATCCAAATGAAACTGAAATGATGCTGGAAGGCTGAACAAAGCACTGGAACACATGGGAGAGGTTGTTTCAGCTCCTTGATTGTTTTTGTGCACCTGTGCTTTGTTACTGGGATCATCTAGTTATCCATGTAATTCTAGATAATCAGCTAGGCTCCATGTCTACATTCCCTCCCCCTCCCCATTTGTGCTTAGCTAGATTATTAGACCCATTTCTTATGTGTATCTCATTCTCCTTTTCTATGCTATGGTCATATGGCTTCTACATCCTGTGTAATAGACAGATAGCCATCTATCTTTTGTATGTTATTGTATTGCTTTATATTCATGAGCATCATAAGATCTTCTGGAAACATGTTAGTGCAGAATGACTGTCTCTTTAGTAAATGTGATATATCTGGACACTATAATGTAATTTGTACCGTTAGTTTCTGATTAGATATTTAATGTTAAAAGAAATCCCCAAATTAGAAAGCCCTGAGCTGTCAGATCCAATTATTTCTAAAAGCACCTTGACAATAATGACTTGGGAGGACTAGTAGGAGTTAGGAATTTCTGTGTAGCAAAGTATGATACAGAGAACTGGAGCTAAACGTGCATCCGAAAGGGTATATGAAGAAACAGACTTCTATTGGCCCAACAGAAATTAAAGATATTTGAAAGTAGGTTTTTATTTTATGTAATATGGGTTTTGACAAGGTAGATTTTTTCCTTACAGACTGACTGAAGTAGAGATTCAAAAACTTTTGTAAGCATCAGCTTGCTTCATCATCTCTGATTTAGTTTGTCTATAAGTTACAAATCTACCCTGCCTTCTGTCTGACTTCAGACTAACATAGAATCATAGAATCCCAAACATGACTTAACTACCTCTCTCTGCTTGTGTGGGGGCTTTGGTCAACTAATGACACTTCTAGAAGCTGCACTGGTCACTTTCTTAGCTTTTTTTCCAAAGTCTCTGACAGCAGCTTCCGTGTTTCCTACTGATATCATCAGATCTTCTGTTTCAGGTACACATTCTTATCTGCTTCCCAATCCATGGTTGCTCCACCTGACTGCATGGTTGATGGCAACATAACCCCAGCACTTTTTACTGCCACTGGCAGGGGGTCGGACTCAATGATCTTTTGAGGCCCCTTCCGATCCTAGCATCTATGAATCTGTGAACACGGATGCTGACTCCTGTTGTTGACATAACCTAATTTGTAGAGGACCTAAAGATTTGTCTGCAGTCCTGAAGGCAATCCATATTGAAATGTTTCTTTCAGAAGCAGAAGGGATATTCTCTGTAGGCAGCAGATAACCTGTCTGGATATTATACTTCCAGACCATTTGTTTTATATATAATATTTATTGAACACAGTACCTCACCTTGTCTACTTGGTCTCACTCTATCTTGTGTCATCAGGCAATTCTCTTGCTTTCATGCCTCTCACAATTGTAAAATTCTTGCAGGTTGGAGTGTGTCCATCATTAAGAGTTACCTTTTCCACTGTGAACCCCTATATTTATTGTTGACAAGGTTGATCACTGTTTCTTTTTGAACAGTTGAATGTTCTTTGGGTTGTACAACCCCAACAGACCTACTTCCCAGAAGGTTCCAAAAGTACTGTGCCATGTTTTGGAGTTTCACTCCCCACCCCCACAACAGAGAGACACATGGAAGTCATGATATCATGTATTTTTCTGGACATGACAAATAAATGGCAGATAGCCACAATTTCAGTATTGCCAACTCTCATGATTTTTGGAGTTGTTCTTAATGTCTGCATTTCAGGAATGTGAAAATCTTAGCTCTTTCTGTTTGTTATATATATATATACCATATTGCTAATGGTATGCCTATTGCCTGCTGCCACCCATCTGCCCATGCCTTGTGTAGAGGGCTGTTCTGTCCCCACTTCCACCTCCCTTAGCCTCTGCTCACTGTTGCTTCTCCAAATTGTTGTTCAACATGGCTTTTGGAGGCAAATGTTTTGGTGAACCTGGATTAAGGGGGTGAGAGAGTAGCCCTCTGCCCAGAGCAGGGATAGCTGGAGCAGCAGCAAGGAACCAGTAGACCATGGCAATGCCCTGGTTGCAAGGGGTGGCCCACTGTTAATAAAAGGTCCCTGGGTTACATAGTGTTCTAAGAAAATACCATATAAATGGTGAGGACTTTTGTTAACTCTGAAGCGGACTACTGTGGTTACTGTGAACATATATTGTAACTTTATATTTATACCATTTCATTAAAGCAATACTTGGGGAGAGAGGAACTTTCAGTCATTTGCAAATTGATTGTTTATTTTACATTTTTCTTTCACTGTTATTTTCAAATATATTATAGGCTCTAAGGAAAAATGTGTCCTTCAATAAACCACATTTCCCAATGTAGAGAGTGATTATAAAAATCTACATGTCACGTGCTAAAATAAATACTGCAGAAAAAATAGATTTTTGTTTACTCCAAGGACATGCCTAAGAATTCTGGCAGAGACTACCATTCTCATGTTTAAGCTGTTGAAAGACTTTGCTATGAGATAGGGGCTGCAGATGCTTATGTATTTCTCATAGTACCATCTCTAAAACGATTGGTCAGGACTCTGACCAATCATTTCATCCTGAAACTGTTGGGATAAGGCCATGGAAAAAAAAAAAGTTGTATATTCAGCTTCTGATCAGGTAACTGATGTGGACTCCAAGGGGAAAAATACAGTAACAGTAGCTTGCATGCTTGCTGTTGTCAATCACACTGTGATAACACTAGTTTTCTGCATATAAAACTGAATGAAAGAAAGTTAAAAGAAATAAGAACAAACGCAAAAAAAAAACGCAAAGTGAAGACAGAAAAAAGAGACTCTGGTGACGCAATCCCTGATAAATAAAGCCTGCTTTTAAAATTTAATTATGGGTAGCTACCAGAGAAAGATCATGATTGACTCTGATAACTAAGAGCACTGCTTAGACTGAACTTGTACTATACCTTACTGAGCCAATTATACGTAAGGGACCCAGCTGAGTGGTGGAGGCATAATGCTATCAGACTTCCACATGTTGTAAGCCTGCCTTTGTCTTTTCTCTGAGTTCTGCTCAGTAATGTCTCCTCTGAAAAAAAACCTCTCGGGTTGTACAACCCTGCAAAAACTTTAAAATATTTTAGAGTATTAAAAATGTAAATATTTTAACATGTTGATTGACATTATGTTACCTAGATTTAGAATAGACAGTTTCCCAATTTTTAATCACAGTATTTAGTATTGGACAGTTCACAATAACATGGGATTCATTGCACTTCTAATTTAATTACCCCATTCTTTCTTTAAAGTAAAATCCTGGCCTTTCCTGTGTCATACAGTTAAAACTTCTTTGGGGATTGGTTAAAAACATTTTGATTAGAAAGCAGCTGTGTATTGAGAGGCTTCTCAGCAGGTACTAGAAGCTAATTTTACAAATAGCCTTTCAGACCAAATTTAACTAGAAGAAAAAATAAATTTATAACAATTTGCTGTTGTATGCATAGTGTCTTTCATCCCCAAAATAAATTAATACTCTTTGCAATTTAACAGTGAACCAAAGCACATACTGCATACATTGAATATAATTTTCAAGGCTAGGGACAGACATTCAAAAAGCCTGAGACTGAATTAATTCAATCTTTTCAGGTTAGTCTAACCTGGCTAGGCTAAATCAGTTTTGTAACCGGGCAGACATCCCAGAAATGCAGGCACATGCCTGCAGTGGCTCAGGCTAGAAGTTGGGGTGTGCTAGAGCAGCCCTCCCTTCATTTCCACAGTGCTGAGCTGAGGTGAGGCGTGGCCCAGCCAGGCCCCAGCAGGATGCTATCATTATTCTCCTTCTCCTAAGCAGCCAACAGGGAATGTGTACCACCCCTAACTCAGTGTTTATCAACCCATTAAGAAAACAAAGCCTCTCTCCTTTAACTGAGTGAGAGAGGGGATCTTCTTAAACAGCTGTTCCAAGGAAGGCATTAAGTTACCTGTTGATTAGCTCCAAAAAGCCTGTCTGCAAGTCGTCTCCCACAGCACAGACCATGGCCAGCATGTGGCATGTTAACTAATGCTGAGGTGCCTGTGTAAGGCAGAGGGAGGTGGAGGGGAATAATCCCTGCTTATCAGGGAGAAGCCAGGCAGATGCTGTGTGCCTGCAGTCTCTGCTGGAGCTCCAGCCAGGGAGCAGAGGGTAGGAGCCATCCCTGCTGTGGAACAGAGAGCCCCACCCAGCCCAGAGAAGATGCCAGGATGTTGGGGGTGTCTAGTTAATCTTAAACCAGCAAGGGATCTGGGTCAGACATTGCATAAACCAATTTGAACCAAATCAGTTAAGTCTGATACTACATTCAACCACATTTATCTCAGACCAGTTTCAGCCACTTTCAAATTAGTTTATGTGCATGGAACATCTGTTCTATTAATCTGACTTCAATGAGAGATGGAATAATCCTTTACATCAGTGGCTCCCAACCTTGTGGGGGGGCGTGACCCAAATCAGGATCGCGGGGGGTCCACCCCTCCCACCTGTGGGACTCTCCCGGCACACAGTCTGTGCGGATCTGCTCTCGCTGCCACTGCCCACCACAATCCCAGCTTGGCCCAGGCTTTGCTGGCACCGCTGGGCATGAGTATGTCAGTGGTGGGGGTGGGGGCAGGGTTGCAACCCGCATTAAGGGTTGCAGCAAAAAAAGGCTGGGAGTCACTGCTTTACATGAATGCTCCAGAACATACTGTAAAGAAATAGAAAAAAAAGTACTAAGTTCAATGAATACTATGTACAATCATTTAAATCAAAATGCCCTTTAAGAAAAAAATAATATAGCCTGCTATGATTGATACTAACAGAACAATACATAAAATTTGTTTTTAAGGAAACTTGTAAAGCCAAACGTCAAATGTATATATAATAAAACAAAATAATAACAACAAAAACAATGATGATGATAACAGTAGTAGTAATGATGATAATAATAATAATAATAATAATTATTATTATTATTTCACAACACATATAAATTCTAGTCATGGATCAGTGCCATTACGTTAGTTGCTGTACAAATATAGAACAAAAAGATGGTGCTATTGTAGTATGTCCAAAACAAAAATATGATGGAAGAATATATACCTCTACCTCATCTTTAGGATATAAACGGGAGCAATCAAAGACTCTTCTAAAAGGACTTTAAGGCAGGGCCTTGGAGGATAAAGAGATTATATAAAAAGCTGAAGGATTTCTTTGCATTGGTCTTCACAGAGGATGATGGGAAAATAGCCACTTAATGGGTTGCTTTTTACATGTAGCAAAGGTATCAGATGATGGAACAACTCAAGAAATTAAATTGCAATAAATCACCCAGACCAGATGGCATTCATCTAATATTTCTAAAGGAACTGATGACTAAAGTAGCTATACCACCTAACAATACCGTGTAATTTATACGTACCATAAATCTGGAGGGCTGCCAATATGTATTCATCTTTTTAAAAAAGATACCAAGGATAATCCCAGGAAGCATAGATCAGTGAGTTTCACTTCAATATAAACCCCTATTCCACTACTGCTAATCACTGTCTGAGAGGAGCCTGGATATTGTTTGGAATGATACTGCCTTGGTTATTTGTGTCATCTGTTCACTGCCAACAGAATTTCCATCCTTAATTTTTAATTGGTGCACATTGATTAATCTACAGTACTCATCACATGCTGCACAGTGTCTGAGTACTTCATAGCTTTAATTTTTACTTATGAAGTACCTCATATTATTAATGATATTTCTGGAATCCAGAATTCTCTATTTCTGCCCTTTTAAGACAGTTTCTCACAGTAATAGCGCGTTTGTGGCTATTACTACATGATTATTTGAATACATGCTAATTTAAAGAATCATTTCTTACAGAACTCTGTGCAGGTGATAAGATTCAGAATAAGTCTAATATCAAGAAGTTTACTTCATACTTACACCATTATTATTATTTTAGGCTGCATAACACATACCACCAATGTTTGTACCCTTCTTAGGTTGTTAGTCTTTCAGACGAGTCTTTTTTAAAACAAATTCTCTGCTCTCCAAGATCATGATCACCAACACCATCATTCCATTAGCTAATGGGGTTTTTGCAGTATTTTTGTCACATGACATTTTGGAAGGCTAGCATCTACTGGAATGGAGAAGAAAAATTAAGGCTAAGAAGTAGAAGTGTATGCTCTGTGTGTTGTCCCCAAAGGACAGTGAGTTTGTGCCCGGTGTGCTTGTGTCAATAAACACACAGGGGTGAAGGATCCAACTTAATCTTTATTTCTGCGCAGAAAGTGGCGCTTGGCAATCGTTTGCAAAGCAAGCACCCACACCCCAGTGGGTGTCTGCCTTATATAGCTATGTAACAGGTTAAACTTGCTGATGTGATGAAATGTGTAGCAAGCCCAGCAAGTAACCCCCCTTTCCAGCTCCCCCCCAAGTAACCCCCCTTTTAGCTCCGGAACTTTGTTGATATAGCTTTTCCTCTAGCGAGGCCAGCAATTAAACAACTAAGCAACAAGCGATCTCCCCCAGCCTAAACAACCTACTCTATGCCCTTGGTTAGATAAAATACTTTTTTTAAAACATATAAAGCTGTTCCTGAAGTAGAAAATGCATAGTAAATGTTCAGGGGATCTCTGCTGGACATGGCTTCCAGCCCTACCTCTGTCCCTAGGGGTTTAGCCAGGTGCCCCTGAAACAAGGGGTGATTATCAAATCCCCCCTTCGAGGCTATGGTCCTTATGGAAAAGGCCCATAGTCCTCGACTATCTTTCTCATCTCCAGAAATCTTTTCGCTTCCTCCCGATTATTTTGGATCGGGTTTGTAACTGATGATTTTACAAACATCACGTGGTGAACAGGGGAAGAAATTGATTTTTTGAGTACCTCACAACACAGTGGCACACAATGTACCCCACAACAGATCATCAAGAAAATACATATACTTGCCACAATTAATAGGAAAATTTGCTTAAGCCATGAAAAATTAGGAAGCCAAGAAGTAAGCCATGAGAAGTCGAACCCTTCCC
>NW_005841834.1:1303375-1373212 GCF_000455745.1 Alligator sinensis | reverse complement strand
TTAGGGCAAAGTTCATCTACATCACCGGCTGGGTGATGCTGCTGTGCTATCGTGTGTGCTTTCTCTAGGACCAACCTCTTTTCTTCTGGAGTCAGAAGAGCGGCTAGTAAGGCCTGAATATCTATCCAGTTTGGTTGGTGGGTGAGGAAAATAGTAGCGAACAACTGTGTCATTGCCTCTGGATTCTGGCGATATTGGCCCATAGACTGTTTCCAATTTATCAAGTCTGCCGTGCTGAATGGCACATGGACAAAAACTGGTTAACCCTCAGGACCCACCGCTTGTCGTAAAGGGGCCTGAACTACTGGTTGGGCCCCTGATCGTAAGCGACTTGCCACAGGGCTAAACGCCCCATCTCCTACAGTCTCTTCTACCACCAGATTGCTATCACCCGCATCCGCCGAACCCGGGGACGGCAACCCAAGGCTGTCAGGGGAGGTGGGGGACGACGGACTGGATGAGCCAGCCAGGAGTCCCTGACAAGCCATTACAGGTGCAGTGAAAGTCCCCTGTGGTGACGCATGGCTCACAGGATGGGACGGGGGGGCCATGGGAGCAATTAGCAACTGCACGTCTTCCTCCTCCAGCTCCTTTGGACATATTGTGGTGACCCCCCGTAAAGCCATTACCCCACTTCCCCTAAATATCCACACAACTTCTGTGTAATCTCATCCCTATACAAAGTCATATATGCCTCTACATAAAGCATCTCATCCCACTTCCCTTGGCGCCTACAAACAACTGTAACTGCAAGATTGTGTTATAATCCAAAGACCCATTCTCTGGCCAGGGCCATTTAATTCAACCCTGTACCCAAATGCTGGATGTGTTATCCCCAAGGCATCCCAGGCAAATTCTTATCCAACCTCTAAAAACTTCTAATGAAGGAAATTCCACAATTCCTCTGGCAACAAATTAGTCCTAATTAGCCAGTCACTGATTGTGAAACAGGTTCACATCTCCCTGATATCTTAAAACAATACAAATAAAATGTGGCACCTCAGATGTGAAGCATAGTTAATGGGAAAATACACATTAGTTGAGACTTCTATTCAGATAATGGACATGTGCCTATTTATGTTCTCTTTTGAGGAATTAAACTTGGATATTTACAAGGCATTGACATAGGTCATGTACAGGTCTTTTGTTTCTACCAGAATTGCTGCTCTCCCAATAAAAACTATGAGCATAAAGGCTAGGGACAGACTTTACACCTAAAACAGTTAAGTGATCAGAAACTGGTTTAAACCTGTAACAGAACAGATGTTCAGTGCACATAAACTGGTTTGAAAATGGCTGAAATCAGTTTGAGATGAAGTTGGTTGAAGTATCAGACTTAACTGATTTGGCTCAAACCGGTTTATGCAATGTCTGTCCCAGACTCCTTGCTAGTTTAGGCGAAATCAGACTCCCCCAGCATCCCAGCATGCTCTCTGGTCTGGGTGGGGCTCTCTGCGTCACATCAGAGCTGACCCCTCCCCTTTGCTCCCTGGCTGCAGCTCCGGCAGAGACTTGCAGGCACGCAGTGTCTGCCTGCTTTCCCCCTCCCCCCCCCACTCCCTGCTAAACAGGGATCCCCTGCCCCCTCTGCCTTACACAGGCACACAGCATTAGCTAGCAGACCACATGCTGGTTAGGGTCGGTGCTGTGGCAGACAGCAGTGTAGGCTTAGGGCTTTTTGGAGCTAATCAAAGCTCACTTGGTAATGTCCCTTTCTTCCTTCTTTATTTAAAAAGTGTTTGAGATAATGAGAGACACTTTGTTTTCTGATGGGGTGATAAATGCTGATAACAAAGCTGATAAATGCTCTATTATCATCCAAGGAGAGGGGGAAACCCTCCCTAATCCTGCTAGGGCCTGGCCATGCCCCCTTCAGCTCCACCCTGTAGAAGAAAGGGAGGGCTGCTCAAGCACCCCCTGGCTTCTAGCCCGAGCCACCGCAGGCATTTGCCTGCATTTCTGGTATGCCTGCAATTACAAAGTGATTCAGTCTAGCCAAGTTAGACTAACCTGCAAAATTGAATCACTTCAGGCTCAGGCTTTTTGAATGTCTGTCCCCAGCCAAAGAGTTCATTCAATTTCTCTGTGGGGAAACATGTCCCTTCCAGGAAAAAGATCTTCTAGGTGTCAACCTGGAAGATCTCCTGTGAAAAGAACTGTCCTGCAAGATTGAACATTTGTATCTCCCTCCCTACCTCCCCTCCTGGTCTGGTCCAGGAGTTTATTGAAGCAATATGCAAAGTCCTTCACCTTCTCCTCAGACTGGGGCTCCTGGTCTAAGGAACGAGTGAGAGATTTTCCCATTGCTCCCTCCACTCAATTTCTGGCCACTGGGAGAGGAGGGGGAGCAGCAGGGCAAAGCCCATTCCTAAGCCCATGGACTTTACTTTAAGAAGCAGGCAGGGAGCAAGAAGCAGCTGCTTTTTTTGCTGTACTCCAGGGCTAGGTGCAGATACTCAAAGGCTAGGGGCAGACATTATACATGAACTGGTTTCAGTGATGAGAAACTGGTTTAAACCTGTAACAGAACAGACATTCAGTGCACATAAATCAGTTTGAAAATGGCTGAAATTGGTTTAAGATAAACCTGGTTGAATATAGTATCAGACTTAACTAATTTAACCAGTTTATGCATTGTCTGTCCCAGACTCCATCCTGGTTTAAGATCAACCAGAGTCCCCCAACATCCCGGCATGCTCTCTGGGCTGGGCTCTCTGCTTCATCCCAGCTGGGATGGCCCCACCCCACTGGTCCCCAGCTGGAGCAGAGGCAGGGGTATGGCCAGAGAGGAGGTTAATTCTCTCTTCCCTGTCCCACCAGCAGGGACCTGAGCCAGGTCTTCTGATTTTCACCCCGCCTGCTGCAGCACCAGGCAGCATGGCCCCTGAAGCAGAGAGGGCAGTGAGAAGGGTTAGTCTCTCCACTCCTACTGGCAGCCAGGTCTGCCCTTCCCCCTCATTTCTCCAGCAGCCAGCTGGGGGGGGCGGGGTGTGGGCATGGCCAGATGCTGCAGGCTGGGCAGATCTGTCTTATGGAGGGGTTTTGTCTGGCCCCCAGCAGGTCCCTCAGTCCTGACGGGCTGAGGTGCCACTCCCTGGGCACCCAGTAGGGGTGGAGCTGCTCTGCAGTGGGACTGCCTTTCTCAACAGCCTGGCTGCAGCAGCTCCTTTGCTGCTGGTGCTGCTGGTGCTGGCCAGTGGCTGCAGCCCCACAGTACAGGCAGGGACCAGCGCGTGCAGCCTTGACCCTGTATGCTCTACTCTGGCTCCAGTCTTGCCCCTCCAGGCTAATCAGCGGTGGCAGGGGAGTAAGGCTGTTCAGTGCTGGGGGGGAAAAGACCCTCCCCATCCCACTGCCAGTGCTTCCAGGTGCAGCCCCCCGGAGCTGGCACTGGGTTCCCCTGCATCTCCGCCATGTCACTGCTGCCTCTGGCCAGCCCTATGGGGCAGCAGAGGCAGCAGAGCAGACACTGGGCATCCCTGCATGGGCTCTGGGTGGATGCAACAGGAAGTGCCAGTAGGGGGTGGGAGAGGGGCCTCTTTTGTCCTGTGCTGGCTCCAGGCTCACCCATCTGGACTGAGCACTGGTGATGGAGAGTGAAATGGCTGCTTAGCACAAGGCAAAAGCAGCCCCTCCAACTCCTGCTGCCGGCGCTTCCTGCTGCAACCACTCAGAGCCGGCACCAAGCTGCCCTGTGTCTGCTGTGCTGCCACCGCTGCCCCGTGGGACAGCTCAGAGGTGGCAGTGATGTGGTGGAGACAGGGCAGCCTGATGCTGGCTCCAGCTGCACCTGGAAGTGCCAGCAGTGGGATGGGGAGTGTCTTTCCCTCCACACCGAGCAGCCTTTCTCCCCTACCATAGCTGTTCAGCCGGGATGGGCAAGCCTGGAGCCAGCATAGAGCACGTGGGGTCAGGGCTGCGTGTGCTGGTCCCTGCCTGTGCCACGGGGCTGGGGCCAGTGGCTGCAGCAAAGGAGCTGCTGTGGCTGGGCTGCGGAGAAAAGCAGTACCACTGCAGAGCAGCTCCAACCCTGCTGGGTGCCCAGTGTGTGGCACCTTGGCCCAGTGGGACTGAGGGACCAGCTGGGGTCTAGACAAAGCCCCTCTGCAGGCCAGATCTGGCCAGCCTGTGGCATTTGGCCATGCCCCCTTCCAGCTGCTGGAGCAGTGAGGGGAGAACAACCATGATGGGACAGGACCCCCTTCCTGGTGTGGGGGGCATGCTGAGGGGTGAGGAAAACAGCTGCAGTGGCAATGCTGGGGGGGCTCTGACTGCCTCCAGGCCCCAGTGCTGCCTCTTGCAGCCCGTCTTAGCTCTGCCTTTCCCACGGCAGGGCCATGGCTGGGAAGGGGCTCACGCTGCCAGACATTATGACAGGCTGCTGCCCCCACCAAGAGCCCTGACCCCTTCCGCTGCAGCGGCCTGGTGGGGATACAACCAGCCTGTAGGGTCATTTGGTGGGGGGCAGTGATGGGGTTATTTCCCTCCATCATCCCATGGAGGGGACAGCAGGGGCCTATTCTGTCACAGAGAGTGAGCATGGCAGTGACTGGGAGAGGGCAGACCTGGTTGCCAGTAGGGATAGAGGGGTGACTAACCCCCTCTCCCTGCTCCCTCTGCCTCAGAGGCCATGGTGCCTGCTGCTGCAGCAGGGGGGAGCGGGGAAACTGGATGACCCAGCTGGGGTCCCTGTCAGTGGGGCAGGGTGGGGGTAATTAAACCCCTCACTGAGCAGTTCAGCCTAGACTGGCCAGGCCTCTCCAGCACAGCTTCCCTGCTGCCAAGGGAGTGCTGTAACGCCCCAGCTCCTGGCCTAAGCAACTGCAAGCATGTGCCCGCATGGCTGTTCTGTTGCAAACCAGTTCACTCTCTTCAGGTTAGACTAACCTGCAAAGGCTGAATCATTTCAGGCTCCAGCTTTTTGAATGTCTGTCCCTAGTCAAAGAGCCTGAGGCAGGGTCAACCTAAGTTACACAGTTTTCTGTAAGCGGTGTATTTTAGATTGGTAGTAAAAGAACATACATTCTCCCTTTGCTCTCTGTGTGTGTGTAGTGGGGGCGGGGGTGTCAAATCTTAGACTAGGTTCTGCCATTTTTAAACCGGTCTATGTGTGCCAAACTTCTCTTATGGGTATAGACAGGCTTTATGTGCCGAACTTCTGTTCTGTTTCTGATCACCTGTACTGGTAAAAGTGTAATGTCTGTACCTGGCCCTAGTGGCCAGGACTGGACTGGGAGGGGAGGGGAGGGGAGCAGCCACTGATGCTACCTGCTTTGATTCCAAACCAGGGACTGCCTGGCTTGGAGACGGGGCTGAGACCTTTCCCTGCTGACCATTCCTCTCCTCCTCCCTGGTTTTTCCTGCCACTCCACTCTACAGGGGAGCAAAAGTAATAGAGCAGCCACAGTCTGAAGAAGGTGTGGAGATCAGGGAAAAGGGGAAGCTGCATGCTGAACACCTGCACTCTTCCTCTCCCAGAAAGATTTTGTTTGGTGGAAGTTTCTGAAAACATCTCTTTGTAGACATAGTTACATTTTGCCATACCTTAAACATTTTTAAGTCAGGGTGGCATCTTTGAGACTTAACTGGTTCAGAGAAGCATGAGCTTTTGTAGCCAGAATCTACTTTGTCAGATGCTGTGAATGGACTGGAAGAAAGGAAGGGTTTTATATAGAAGGGGAAAAGATTGGGGTAAAGTGTGAATAAAGTATATGAGAAAGCTCTGTCCCCAAAATGTCATTTTATTGTTTAAAATGTTATAATTGTTAAATGGGCTACAATAAATCTTTCTCTAGCATTCTAGCTAACCAGTTGTTAAAGTTGTTTTTCTAATAAGATTTAAATCTTCCACAATATTCCTAAAATATTTGGTGTTTCATCTGATATTGATTTTTTAATGAACAGCTTGAATAACCATAATTTCTATAAATAATAAAAGTACATTCTCTGTGTCTCTTTTCAGAGGTACTTAAGAAAACTAATTGGGTTGCATTTTCCATCATGCAAAGAATGTAATTCAGCTTTCTCTATTAAAAGGTAGTTCTACAGAATTATGGAGGTAACAGTTGGTAATGTGAACATTTGTGTTTTTCTTTTCTTTTTCTCCACTGATATGACCTTGCTTGTTTTCACAAATTCTGGCACACTACTGTACTTCTGGGATACATCAAAATATCCTCTTCCATATTCACCTTTATGAAAACAGTACTATATATCTATTCATAGACTCCTGCTTTTTACATTATGTCATTTTTTATAGCATTGAATTATCTGTTTATCTATAATGTATGTCAAAGCTTGTATTTGCTTACGTGAAAGACATTTTCTTCCAAATAGTCTATGGAAATATGCAGTGTAAATTGGTTAGTCTGGATTGCCCATAGCAACCTATATTTTTCTAATGAAAACTTTCATTGAAGACAAAGTCAATGGATTTTATATGCAGCCTTTTGAGATTGTTCAAATCACTAACAGTCAATTTAGTTGCACTAATCTTTATACCTAAGGGCCTAATCCTTATGAAATCTTTTGGCATTTTGTCCTAGGTTTCCATAATAACTGCACAAAAAGACTGCAGAGGACATGGTAGTTGTCCATATTATAATCGAACACATTTTGGGATTCAGAAAAATCTCTTTTCTCATTATACAAAATGGGACTGTTTGACTCTCTCAAAAGAAACACCCATTTGTAACAGGGTTCTGAGTCTCCATAGAGAACATATAGCATGCACTGTGTAATCAGTCATGAAAAATACAATTAAAAAAATCAGCATTTGTATGTTCTTCAGCACCAGTGTAGCTATAAACCTATGCACTATTTATGTATTTAACACAATTATTTCCTGTTCAACAGATATACAGTTACCATAGCAACAGCTACATTTACAATCCCAGAATAAATGGAAGGCCTAATCTGTCCTACCAGTAATAGAAAAAGCTTTTTAAAATGCAGTATATCAGCTGCCTCTATAATAGAGATTAGTGGTACTCAAATTACGAACCAGGATCTGGTTGCAGCCTGTCAGCTTTGGTCTTGTTGGCCACTCTGACACTCTGGCCATTGCTTGACTGCATGTTCACTTACTCCTTCAATCAGCAGCAGTGCTCCAGATTCATGTCTGGGGTTTGCCTTTGAGAAGGTAATTTGATGCAGCCTTGACAACCAGCCTGAATCAGTGGCACCAAAGTTTAAAATAAGAAACTCCATAGCCAGCAATTGCTGACTGCTAAAATGAGCAAAGTCATCCAGTGTGCAAAATATTATTTCATTATATGAAATTATAAAAATGGCAGATATTTTAAATTAAAAGGAAGAGATACCATTCTTTTCCTTAAAAGGAAATAATAGCCATTTCTCAAAGGAATCAAGTATACAACTGTTTTAGCATTCCAATCATAGTGTTTCTGCACTGGAATTTGAAAGAAATAGCTGATTGCAGAATAGGCTATGCTGCTGTAGCTATTTCAGAATAGCTCCCCGTGTTGACTTTGTGTTCAGGAATAAAAGTTGTTTTATTTAAAAAATAATTATCCTTCTTCCAAAGCATAGCAAGTATTCTGGTATAAAATTACTTTTACTCTGCCGTGGAATATACAGGTGCAAAGTTACTCAGAAACAGATAACAAAATACCTTATTCCACAATAGCATTCCAATCTATTTCCCAGAGCAGATATCACTAGTCCCCTTTTCTGTTATTCATCATTCACCAGCAACGTGTTAATCTACTGATTTTGTCTGGATCCTTACTTCAGTAGCCTATCTAAAGAGCTATGTAGGTTAAACTCTTCCATTTGGAGGATAGAAACACTCCAAACTGATCAAGAGTCATGTGATTATTTAGGATCTGGTTTTGTTTTCACTGACGTCAATGGCAAAGCTCTGAGTGGCTTTGATAGGAGAAAATATAGAACCTTAATAAATTTGTGTGTGCATGCATTCCTTCTGTCTCTATGGTTGTTCTCTCTATCATTGGTGCCAGCTGCTAGAAATCTCTACATTCGTTTTCTAAGAAAGGTAGGAAAACCATAGCAAAAGAAAAAGGTAAACTCCATTAAAAGAAACCTAGCTCATGTACACAAAAGAGCCGTTCATGTCAAGAGTCATGCCTGTCAAGACTATTATATTTCTGTGAAAAACCAAATCAGTGGTTATACTGCATGGCCTCATGTTGAGTTGCAGTGTATGGTATAGTATGATCAGTTTCATGTTTTTGATCATCCTTGCTAAAATCGTTCCTGCTTATTTTATAGTGCTAAGGTTTGGCACTTTGAGGTGGTACAATTGGAGCTTGTCACCACACAAAACATATATTTCTTTCACTAAACTGATTCCTTTAAAGCAGTGCATCCCCTCTAATATGTGCAATGTCACATAGAGATGCTTATATAGGTATGTCTTTCCTATCCATATATATTAATATTGATTTATTAAATAGCTGACACAAGGCAGCAGGCGGAGAAAAAAATTCCTTCTGACCCCACATGGCAAGTAGCAAAGCCCAGGAGCCTGCTTAAATCTAGCTTAAATCTATCTATAGTGTTTTAAAGGTGTTGAGTTCTCACAACTCCTGGTGACCTTGTTTGGAGTGGTCTGCATTCATCGCTTCTGTAAGCCAGGTGACCTTTCTTTAAGAACCTAAGTATGGGTTGAGAGAGTTAATTTGAGACACACAAGGTGAATGGAACACTGGTTTTACTGCTTAATAGGGTTTTTTTGGCCATTGACAGTGAAATACTTTCTCACTTCTCAAAACTGTTATTTAGCATCTGGAAAAAAACAAAAACCCTGGATCAAATATTAGGCCCATCTAGATCTCCCTTCATTTGTATTTTGTGTTTCAGTAGAAGGTTGGGGAAAAAAGCCACAATTCACCTAGCCAGTTGGGCAGGTGAATCTCTCTCTCTCTCTCTCTCTCTCTGAAAGTGTGCATGCCTATGTAATTTTTTTCTTGATCTTTGCACTTTCTAGCCTGCTGGAGAATAAGATTTATTTACACTTATCATATTCCCATTTTACAGTGTTTAAAATAATCCAGACTTTTATTTTTAACTAGCTGTTAAAATACCACAGGCTCTTATAATTTTGAACATTATCCTTCAGGAGCTCTATATGTTTTTCTTTCAGTCCACCTTTCAGAACCAGATTTTGTTCATTTAGGAGTTAATTTCAGAAGTATTTTGTTTATTTTTGTAGCATTTAGTACCAGTTTAGAAATCTACTCCCTTACCATGGAAAAATTTGCATACATGCCTAGCTTTAAATACATGAATACTATTTCCACTGAAATCAGCGAGCAAATTGAAGTCTTTGGGGCTACTTAGCGCCACCACTAACAACATTCTTATGTCTATACTAGATCAGGGCTTTGTTTGAGAAGGTAGGATGGGTGGAGAGGGGGATGTCTAATTATTTATTTTTATAGTTTTTTTGTATAGACTAGGGACATACCATTTTATAACCTTTCACTGAGAGAAAAACATGCCAGCTTTTCTCCAAAGTAGGCCTATGTTTTTTTGATATTTTGAGGGAGGATGGGAAGGTTGCAAGGAAAGGGGATCACAGTCTCTTTATACAAAAGGCATTGAATAATTTTAAATCCGTGGATATAAGTTGGACTTTTCCAAATGGAGGCTCATTATGGAAAACCAAGTTAGAACCTCATTACAACTGAGTTGTCTCGTGTCATGGACTGCCCTCCAGGGGATGCTAGCTCGCAACTGCTGCAGCATTGTTTGGTCTCTGAGAGTCCCCTGAAGCCAGCCCATGTTTGTCTTCTAGAGCAAGGGGGACAGTCTGAGCTCCTTCCCACTTGCAGACCTCAGCCTTGAGGCCCCTCACCCTCTGTCTTCATGGCCCTGACTCAAGGAGCAAGGCTTCAGTTGCACACTTGAGAGAAGGACTGCATCTTCTGTTGGGGCATCCTAGTACAACCCAAATTTCTAAGTGGCACAGCAGACAGTCTCTTCAGTAAAGGCATTTATTAGGGCCAAGGGTCAGCCAGAGACTCTGTTTCCTCCAAATGGATTAAGCAGTCCTTTCATCCCCAGCCCAGCCCACAATGACTAGAGCATCCCCAAAGATACTCAATTGTTCCCTTCCAATCTTTTGCAGTTCCCCAGATCTCTTCCAGCTTCTCTCAGTACCCCAGACTCTTTGGGCACTTTTATACATGCTCTGGGGGTGGGGGGTGGGGCTTTAATTAGAACGACTCCAAGCTCAGCTCTAAGTAAAACACCACAGCACCTTGTGTATTGGTGTCCCCGTGCTTCAAAATGGTGGTGGGGGTGCATGAACTAAAGCTTGTTGGACAAGCTTTAGTTCAAGCGCCCCCAACATCATTTTGAAGCATGGGCACACTGATATGTGAGATGCAGGAGGCTGCTGGAGTGTGGTAATTGCCATGAGTGTGGTAATTGCCATGTAAGTGCAGCGCATCGCAGCAACCTCCACACTCGTGTACAGGCACCCTTTTGCCCCTGGCCTGCTAGAATGATTTTTCCAGTCTGCTCTCCCTCTTCTCATGATTATCTTCCCTGCACCCCACTAGATGTTGGCCATCTCACGTGTTGTTATGGCAATAAGGCCATTCACAAATACTGATGCTATATCATAGAATCATAGAAAATTAGGGTTGCAAGAGACATCAGGAAGTCATCTAGTTCAACCCCATGCTTAAAAGAGGACCATCCCCAACTGGATCATCCCAGCCAAGGCTTTGTCTAGCTGAATCTTAAAAACCTCTAAGGACAGACATTCCATCACTTCTCTTGGTAACCTGTTCCAGTATTTCACCACCCTCTTGGTGATAAAGTTTTTTTTGAATATCCAACCTAAACCTATTTTGCTGCAACTTGAGACCATTGCTCCTTGTTCTATCATCTGCCACCACTGAGAAGAGTCTTGGTTCATCCTCTTTGGAACTACTCTTCAGGTAGTTAAAGGATGCTATCAGATCCCCATTCAGTCTTCTCTTCTGCAACCTAAGTAAGTCCAGTTCCCTAAGCCTCTCCTTATAAGTCATGTGCCCCAGCCCACTAACGATTTTGTTACCCTCCATTGGACTCTCTCCAACTTGTCCACATCCTTTTTATAGTGGTGGGGTTCCAAACTTGAAACAGTACTTCAGATGTGGCCTCACCAGTGCAGAATAAAGGAGAATAATTACTTCTCTTGATCTGCTGGCAATACGCCTACTAATGCAGCCCAGTATGCTGTTAGCCTTCTTGAAAACAAGGGCACACTGTTAACTCATTTCCATCCACTGTAACTCCCAGGTCCTTTTCTGCAGAGCTTCTGCTTTGCCAGCTGGTCCCAAGCCTGTGCCAGCGCATGGGATTGTTTCATCCTAAGTGCAGGATTTTGCACTCCCCTTACTGAATCCTCCCATTTGTCTAGGTCACTCTGAATCCTAGTCCTACCTGTCAGCGTATCTACTACTGCTCCCAGCTTGGTGTCATCTGCAAACTTGAAGGTCCATTTCATCTCCCCTTTGGCCAGCCTTGGCACTTAACCCTTCTTTCTCTGTACACAGGCTAAGGTGGTAACTTGAGTCATATAATATTATAAAAATAATATGAACACAATTAAAATAAATATCACAATAAAGCATGTAGTCCATCTCACCTGGCTCCAAAATTGATTGCAAGTCTGATTTCTCTGCTTCTGAACTGTAATAATCAAGGGAAAGACCATGACTGTGAGGTCTTTTGGACAGCAAGGCTCTGAGTGGAGGCTGACTATTCATAATCTCAAAACTCATTTTAGAGAAAGGAGAGCAATCAACCCACTCAAAACTTTAACCAGTCTTTTGCTTAATTCAAAGAAGGCTGTTAGTAAGAAACACTGTGCTAATAACATTGCTGTCTTCTTCCTTGGCTGTAGTTCCAGTTCCCTCTCTGAAGGTCCAGAAGACTGTGAGAGCCAAGAGCTAATGAATCCCTGTTGTCTTAAGAAATCTCTCCCCCCCACACCTCCACTTCTTTCTGCTTTGGCTTTCGTTAGTGAGACATATTCTAGGCTATTTATGCATTTATTTTTAGTACATGAAAGTTAGTGTAGTTATGTGTGTGCGGGCCCTCTCCCGATCCCACCTGGATCGCCATGTGCAAGTTCTCTCTCGATCCCATCTGGGTCGCTGTGTGCGAGCTGGGGGCGAGCCGGGCCCATCTTTGTGCACACAGGCTGTGGCCAGCAGCCCGGGTATACGGGGCTGGAGAAAAACCGCAGCGCGGTTTGGTACACTCGAGCTAGAATCAGTCACGGAGGCGTAATGGTTGATTGAAAAGATTATTTACTTACACCCAAGGTGGTCGCGGTGTAGGCTGGTCAGCTTTCCAGGCACAGCTCCGCTTGAGTTCTCGGTGGAGGACTCTAATAAACTCGGTTCCTTGACCCCGGAGTGATTCAGGCTCCGCGGGTTCAAGAATTCGTTCCCACAGAGCAGCTGTATCTCTGTGAGTGTTACTCAGTTCCCAGGTCCCTCGGAGCTGTTAAGACTCCGTGGGTTCAACAATTGGGTCCATAGGATAGGGATACGTCTACGATTGCGGTCAGCGATGGGGAGAGGCTAGAGGTTATGTGCCTCAGAGTTGTTAAGGCTCCGAGGGTTCGGTAAATAGGTCCCCCGGAGTTGTTGAAGCTCCGTGGGTTCGACAAATTAAACCTCTGTTGCCCTCTTAAGAAAAAAGCTGGGTTCGTATGGATCAGCAGCGCTTAGAGATCTTCATGCTCCTTTCCCAAACTCCACGTGCTTTCTCTCTCTCCAACTTGGGCGGAAACTACCCAAGCCTTTTGTACGGCTAGCAAGCCAATAGCTAGCCACCACGTATGCCTACATTTAGAACCGGCCAATAATGTGGCACGAATCTAAATACAAATGGCAGGAACTCCTTTGCATCGTGCATCACTATAATGCAAAAGAAATGCACTATGCAAAGAAAGCTACAGAACTGGCGGGAAAAGCTCCTGCACGCGGGTTCTCCGATACAACAAAACACTCCACCATGCAAAAGAGCTGCAATTTGGCGGGAACATGATTTAGTGATGCTGAAGCACACACAAACAAGAAAAACCACAACTTTGGGTTGTGACAATGTGTACATATTTAAGTGTACCGCAAAGTATATGTGAGGTATGTGTATGAAATAAATGTTGTCATACTATGTATGAGACAGTATTTAGGGCTGTCTAAAGTTACTCATTAAAGGGTATTCTTTTTTAAGTTCCAAGGAGATTAAAATTGGTGTAATTTCAATACAGGACAGTTTATAACTTGTTTGATTTGTTGATTTGCTTTGATTTTATATTACTAGAGCTTTACTTTTTGTTCAGAGTTGTTATTAATAGCTTAGCTTTGATTACATTTTCTCAATTTGTATTTTAACAAAATTTGTTAAAAGGTACCATTCCTTTCAACAACCAGCATAAAAGCAGAGCCTGTTAGGTGATGGGCTGGATCCTAGCAGTCAACCTAAAAGCTTAGCTACTCTCTATAATTACTCTTTGGTATTCATATCTGTCACCATCATTACTCTGTTACAATTTGGACACTTTAACCTGCAGCCCTCTTGGTTTCCAGCTATCTCAATCATAGGTCTAAAATGTCAATTTCTATTCCAACTGATCAGAAACTGATAAAGCAAGGGACACAGAAGGAACGTTCTGCCCCAAAGGTGGGTTGTCCCTGAAATTTTGGTGGGAGAGTAGGCTCTGCAGTAGGTATATAAGAGAATCAATTCCAGAAGAAAAGTATAACAAGCTAGCTGCTTTCCTCGTCCTAGTCATTAAAAAATTGAAGGAGAAACTGTGCTTGTCAGAGACATGAAAGTTAATCATAAAACTTTTGACTTTCATTCCTTTAAAGTGCTGTTTGTTCAAGCTTTCAGATTATGAAAGTGTTTTCTATAAAAGAAAATTTCTCTGATCACCAGCATGTAAGGAAAACATCTAGTTGAAGAAGGATTAAATGTTTTCAGTCCCAGAGGGTCCTTATAAGAGTTACCATGTCCCCAGTCCTCTTAATCTTTTCAGGGGTAAAAAGTTAGAAAGGCATAGTCACTACTGGCAGGTGTACAGAACACCATTGATATTGCATATATAGACTGATGATAATTTGTCATGTTAGTCAAAGATGGGTTGCTGTCTGGTAGATATTTGACAAATTGTTGTGTGTGAGATAAAAATAATACAGAAAGTAAACAAAGGTAATTTTAAATCTTAATGCTATCAACTTTTATGCGTACCATAATTTTTTTCTTGTAAAACTGCACATCTTTTTAATGGCAAGACCTAACAACTATGACACATTAATTTAATGTCTTGTTTCCAAGATATTCATCTAAACATTCAAGGACAAAAACATTCATCTAAACACTCAATGACATTCAAGGTCAGTGTAGAGGCATCTTCTGTCATTTCAAGGCATGAAGTTCAGCAAACCCAAATGTTTGCATACAAGGAAAGAAAGAGAGAGTAGTCCAGACTCACATTCTGAATCAGGAAGTACAGATTTATGGTGCCTAGTACCTATACAGCTCTAATTCTGTCCTTTAGCAATGATCCCATAAACTTGTAATGCATCACTCATACACTGCATTTGAACTGTACTGAACATGTACACCTACCCTATAGTCAGACACATAATGTACTGCACACAAAAAACCCTGCATCTGCTAATTTTTAACACTCATTTTTAATGTCTCTTCCTTCTTATACACACAGGTTAGGTACAGACATTCAAAAAGCCCAAGGCAGAATTGATCTAAGTTACACAGTTTTCTGTAAGTGGCATAGTTTAAATCAGTAGTGAACAGAATACATGTTCTCCTTTGGTGGGGGGAGGAAAGGCAAATCTTAAACCAGGTTCAGCCATTTTTAAGCCAGTCTATGTGAGCTCTTATACATATACCAGGAGCCTGCTCTGATGCACTGTAATTCTTGCTGGAGAGTGGAAATTAATGTGCTCCAGCAGACTCCCGTGTCACATGTATCATCATCCCCACACTGAAAAATGGAGGTGGGGCTTTTTAAACTAAAGCTGGTTTGATGAGCTTAAGTTCAAAGCACCCCACTGCTATTTTTCAGTGCGGGAACACTGACATACATAATACTCCGAGCACTTTTAATTAGCACATCTCTCAGAACTGCGCTAATTAAAAAGCACCCCTATGCCTCCCAAAGTGTGTGTATAAATGCCCTGTGTGCCAAACTTCCATTCTGTTATGGGTATAAACCGATTTCCAATCACTTATACTGGTAAAAGTATAATGTCTGTACCTGTCCACAATCCCATCTAACAGGATACTTTTCCTTCTCATAATTAAACCATGCTTATCTCCTTTCTCATTGCTAACAGTTCTTATGGGAGCAAGACTTCTATGCCCTTCTGCTGACACAACTTGCACAATCTATTGCTCAAACAAGACCAAGATACAGAGATGTATTTTCATTTGACCCACCACAAAGGTATACCAGATAACCTCACATCACAATTACAGCTCTGCCAAATTGCATAGTTCATTACAGTTATACCTAACATAGTAAATGCAGCTGAAGTACATGGAGATCATGCCAGTTGGCTACTGCCATCTCTGTGGGGAGGAGTTAAGATTGCCTGGGTGTGTACCTTTCCTAATTTCATAATTCTGAGTTGTGGTGAACTAACTGTTGTGAAAGGACAGGATTTATCAGGCAGCCATAACTTTGCTTCAACAAAATGCTATGCTATTAAGTATCCTTCAGGGTTTTTTTTTATATTAGGAGGTTTTTTGTTTTGTTTTGTTTTGTTTTGTTTTGTGTTAGGAGTTGTTTTTTTTTATGAGAGTTACTATTTAGGCAATTGTGGTTATCCATATGGGCCTGTGGGCTATGTAATTCCTAAGTGCTGCTCCAGCTTCCTGGAGGGTTACACACTTTCCCAGTTCTCCCACCTTAGTTGGATATTGGAGAAGGTCCCACAGTCCATTATACTCTCCTCCCCACACACCTAACTGAGCTTCCTATCCTTGCTTCAGCCAGGCCTCGCCATGCCTATCTATGACCCACTTAATTGCCCCCTTCTCTATGCCAGTCCATTTCTCCCATTTCAGCCCATTATCTACCACACTTAGGGTGATGTGTCCAACAGTTAGGGTGATGTGTACATCATCATTTCTATGTCCTGATTTACATAGATTTAAATGTTTATTTAAATCTCCAGGGCCTCTTCTGGCCAGATTGTGGGCAGGGAGAGAGTAGGACTCATCCCACCCCTGAGACATAAGCCATCCCCAGGATTTTCACTCACATGGGGAAGTAGGAACAGGTATTACTCAGATTCACATGGGGAAGAAGGGAGAGGGGCTCAGATAGACTTATCAACATAGTATCTATTCCCACTAATCCTTACCTCTTCTCATGGTTTGATGCCCCAAATTCTTGTCCTTTTCCCTACCATCCTCTGCCAATTATTCTCCCTCCTCTTGTCACAGCTACCAACTACAATCTTCCTCTTCTCTATCTCCTAATCTCCCCTCCTCTCACAGCAAGCACTTGCACATTCATTTTTCTTTACAAAATAGTTTGGGTTCATTTTCGGTTTCAATAGATAACACTCCTTTAAAAAATAGGCCCTCTGGACAGAATCAGGATAGGAACATGTCTACATGGGTTTCTTTCATATTTCTGCACAGGTCAGAGGAGAATTAGCATTGGTTGTGTATATGGCATATTGAATATCTTCTACTCATCTCCTTAAACCATCAAGATCATCTGAACACCAGTTGGCCAGAGACCCTTCTGTTTACTCAGTTCTTGCTCATGCAATATAATACATTTGACTTGTGTGTGTTAGTTATGAGCTGAACACTTTTTGAATGCTATTTTGAAATCTAAGTCTGCAAAGTGGTTGTAGGTGCTGCTGGCTCTGGATTTAGGATCCAGATACCTTGTTCCAGGGAGGCTTTGTTAGCTGTTGCCACTTATCTCCTGTTATGGGCAGTCTGGCATATACTTCTTTGGTTCCCAGGCTGTTTTCTAAACTATATGTTCTTGTTGTGTTAGACAAACTGTCTACCTTGAAGACTGTGATCTCATGTTATGGCATGTCCATCCATTGGCCTTTTTGTGTTAGATAGCCTGTCTGCTTCCAAGGCTGGGAGAAACTTTGTGTATGTGAGACCCAAGCTCTTTAGAAATCAGTTAACCCCTGCTGCCGATCTTGAACCCTTCTAATGCATATATCTATACCTATAAGCCAATTCCCCAAGAAACAAATCTTTAAATACCATTTCTAAGCCAACAAGTGATATGCACTAGATGGAAGCCTGTGAATTTTAGGGCACTTAGAAAACCTGATGGTTAAACAATGAGTCCTCAACCTTAACAACAGTAGAACAGGTGCTTCCCAATATTTTTTCTCCTATTTGTAGTTTTTATTTTTCTCTTTGTGGCTACATTTTACAGTGTACATTCTACATTCCCTATTCCTATTATTAATTATTAATGTGGGTTTTGTTCAATTAAGGAATGTGGAGTTTTAGCCCTGTGTTCCTGCCTAGTGTTTTCTTTCAGTCTCTGAAATTCTCACAGTTATACATTGTTGCATTTTTGGGTCAGGTATGTTTTGAATTTCATTGTGTAATTTCTCTCTCAACCTTGGTTGTCTCACACAAAGTAAAACTCTTACCTTTACAGTTTTATCTTCATCTTACTTTCCCCTTTCACAGTATTAACTCTCATTAGTCCCTAACTGTCAATTTTGGTTTCTGTTATTGCTTTGAGGAAAAACACCATAATTATCTAGACCACTGAATATGTATTGGCTAAGTTAACATTTAGATTCAGTATAACAGACATTAATATTAATAAAGACCCTCTCAATTCAAAAAGTTTAAATCACTTCTTAAATATTCTGATCTTATGTTTGAACTTCTTTAAAAGATTCTGGTAAAAGGATTCATGAGCTGATATAGTTTTTCTTTTTTTTCCCAGAGATATAAAACAGTCTTATTAGAATCAACATTTATAATACAGAAAAGAAAATGACTAGTGATTTGTCAGCAATAGCATGGAGACAGCATTCAATAGTAATTAATGCACAAGAATGATTACTCCTTTATGTAGACTGAAATTGATTTGGAGATTCAAGTTATTAACAAGAAGATAAAGCTTCATCCTTGCATATTCAAGTTATTGCCTCCCTCTCCTTCCATTTTAGTGATGCCTTTTCAGTGTAGGCAAACATATGAGGCTTTTTTATATATGTATACATATATTGGTCTATAGGACTCAGTAAAATTTCTATAATTTATCTATTTATATGTAGAATAAAGGTAGGTGGAAAGATAGCATCAAATTCACTGCTTGAACACATGTAACACTTATTAAAGACAAACTTCAGACTGGAGAAGATATTGATATAAATAATATATAAAATAATTATGATCATTATAATTATGAGATAAAGTTTCATCTTCCTCTAAAGTTTCATAGTTTTCCATGCTTAGACCAAAACTTCTTTCCTCATTGTCTACTTTTTTCTATTTGATCCTGTAGTTAGTTATATAAAGTGGAATTTGCAGTATCACATATTGGATGACCTCTGACCTCTGGATAAAAGACTGTGAATTCTCTTAAAGGAGTGGATAAGAAGAATAGAAATTATTTGACCTTCTCAGCAAAACATGGTAATACATGAACCACATGCCTCAAGGAAAAACTGAAAAAGAGGGAAAATGGGATAGATGATCTTATAGGTCTTTTTATCATTTAATGTTTATGACTGTGAAAGTAATGTGGAAATATTCAGAAAGACATTCTCAAAGGCAGCAAATAATGATACCGTTGAGAAAAAAATCAGTTTCATGGTAGAAGTATTTACAAATAACAGTTCCTTGGTGAGCACTTGGTAAGAACCAGAAATTTAAACTTAGAGAGAATATAAAGGTGTATAAGTATTATTAAAAGAGAATGGCAATAATACAGACTAAAGATTTGTTTACAAGAAAGAAACTATATGAATTGAAGCCCCTTTATTGTTCTTTGACTGAAATTAAGGTGAAATTACATGTTACACTTAGACCATACTAATCTGTGGAATGTTAGGTGGTGTTAAAGTTAGAACATGGTGTTAAAACCTTTGGACACTTTTACATGTGCTGCGGGATGTGGTGCTGGGTGCTTTAATTAGAGCGCCATGCTAATTAAAAGCGCCCACGTGTTACGTGTATCAGTGTCCCTGGACATCCCCACAATGAAAGAATGGTAGTGGGCTTTGAAATAAAGCTTATCCAACATATTTTATTTCAAAGTGCTCTGCCACCATTTTTTCATCATGGAGACTCAGTGGGACGCTGATACATGTGACGAAGAAGGCTGCTGGAGCACGTCAATTTCCATGCTCTAGCAGACTCTTATTAATCAAGTCTGCTCCAACGTGTTGGATTTTCAACACAGTGGAGCAGGCCCTGTGCACATGTACAAGAGATCTTTAATACTACTTCTTGCCTGCACAGCTTTGACTTGCCACAGAAGGGCTGGTGAGCAGAAGTGTGGCTAGAAGTCAGGAAACCTGGGTTCAATCCCTGCTTTAGGTGGCGGGTGCTGGGAGAGGTCCATCCTGGGATGTTGGAGGACTGCTAATTACTTGTTTTATCTCTGTAGAGTATAGTGAAGTTACCTTAACACAAACTGGATAGTACAGCCAAAGTTAAATTTTGCCTAAGGTGGCATAACTTTGAGATGTTCAGAGGATACTTAGCATGAATTAATGAGAGCTTTAATGTGTGGGCACTTGTGTTTTAAGTGCCCTTCATGTGGTCTAAGCATAATGTGCAGCTTTACCTTTACAAATGCTCATATTTCAAACAAAAACTGTTCCTTGTAAAGTAAATAGAAGGATTTTACTTTGCAGTTTTAGATGTAGTTCCATATACATGAAGCAAATGGCCTACAGTGGTGTAGATTTGCTTTGTGTTAGCACAACTGGGCCTTTTCTGTATTTATAGTATATATAACATACAACATAGTATTTATATCTATATGTATAATTCATCTTATACACTACCACCAGCTTATTCCATCTTAATCTATAACCAGTTTGTTCAGGATAAGGGTAGCGACTGGCAGTGCTTCCACTGGAAATGCCTACTGGAGCAGAACCTGGTGACATGGGCAATCATAGCTATATGTAACTTGTGCTTTAATATTCCATTATAGCCTCTGTTATCATTCTTTTTTCCCCATTGCAATCATGTTCTTCAGTAGAGACTCATTTTCAAGTAATTTTATCCTGTGAGCATTTTGGATATTGCCCACCTTTTTGGGACTGTCCATCAATGCTCTTTTTACTTTAAGTCATACCAATACTGAATTAATTTTAAGACATCATCAATATGCCAGGAAAATAGAGGACCAGTTGCAAAACAAATAATACAGAACTAATGTAACAGATTTTTAGGTTAAGAATTAAACAGTTATCAATATTAGTACAAAAAGACTCAGTTTCCAACCACTAATATGAGAACAAATCCATTTGTCTCAGAGAGTACTGTATAAGAATTAAAGTTCCAAATTGAGATTTAAATGATTCTTGCAATAAATTGTCATCTATTTCTCTTGTATTTCTACAGTGCTTTTTATATAATTCAGTAGATTTTTAAATGAATTAATAAAAAAAACCTCCCCTTCTAACATAGTTCTTGTTGCTGGCCTTGATGTCTATGAAAGAAGAGGATAGAGGTTTTCTTTCTTATTTTAAAGTGAATTTAATGCAAGTGAAAAGTGACACTTTGGTAACTTTGGAAACTATTGGGATTTTTCTTCCTTTTTTAAATTTAGTCATAGTGTAGACATGGCTTGGCATGAAACAAATAAAAATGTCTTTTTATTTTCCAAATCTTGTCCTAAAAGGGATGATCATGATCAATCCATGGTATTCTATTCTGCAATTCTACAACTTCAGAATTTGCCATAAAACCCATCTAGAAAGTTGTCCTCCAGAATCTAAGTTGTCATTCTAGGCAAGGTTGTGGTGCTTGTAATTTTGAAGAAAATATTTCAAATATGTAATTTGTAAAAGCTGTGGACCCATGAGAATATCTCTAAAAGTAGCATGAACCATCAAAATAGAATGTTAGTTCTGACAAGTAATTGTGACATCAATGTCATTGTTCTGCAGAGTTTCACTGATTCTCACTATTGTCTAGAAAACATAAAGCATTCATTTTTTTTCTCCCCAGTTTCCTAAACTTTCTGGTCAGCCCCTGAATTTCTACAGTGCATTTTGGACTTGCCAGTGTAAAAGTCTGCAATATATTGAAAATAAAGACTGTATGAATAATGTAAAATAAGTAGATTTCAATGTGATATAACATTACTGGTGCAATAATCTTTGCTTTATTCATCTTCATCTTCAAATAAACATGAAACTATTAATTTATCTGAAGCTGCCTCAGAATCACCATCATGTTGTGAGTACAGGGCCTTGTCACAGTTTTTCAAACTTGTTTTAGAGTATATGGGGTCTTGGATAAAAGGGTCCAATGTACATACCTATTACACTGCTGGCTTTATTGCTGTGACTGCTAAATGTTATGTGGGTACTTTTGTACTAGGAACTGGATTGAGACCTCCAACTCAGTTCACAATAGACTATTGAACATCCATCAGCTGAAGCAAATTTCAGTCACTATGAACCTGAAATGCAATTGAACCTAATGACCTAGAGGTGAAAGGCTCTGTATCTCATTACCAATTCCCTAAACCTTCCCGTCCCAGAGCATTTTCTTCAGTCTTTTGAAAAGAAACATCTATTGTGCAGACACAACCAATGCTGAGTATCTTAGTTACTTAACTTTAGATTGTTGAGTTTCATTACTGTTTATTCCTTTGTCTCAAACTGCATCATTCCCTGTGAATCAGATAAAGTACTATCATTATGATATCATTTATGAAGGCTACATAATTGTAGCTTTTCTACCAAAATCATTGAAAAAGCACGTTCTTTCTCCTCAATAAATATTAATCATCCTATGTAGTTTTTAGTTATGCTGCTTAAAAAGCTGTTCTCAAGCTGAGATTCCCTGCATTTCATAACTGTTGTCTGAAATATTGACTAGTTTAAAATTGTTTTGTAAAAGTTTTGGGAAGACAGTGCCAATGTACTTTGCGTAATTGTTTCTCCTAAATGCCTTTTACTTTACAATAAAAAGGAATTCTTTTTTTTCTTGTTTTGAATGAGCACAAAAGTAAGATTTGCTGCATAAGTCAGACTATTCATCCATCTTGTCCAGTTTCTTAACAAGGGCCCAATAAGAGTGGTTCAGAAAGACCCAAGTAAGCCTTATAAGCCACAGGACAGGCATTACAGTTTTACTGGTATAAGTGATTTGAAACCAGTCTATACCCATAACAGATCAGAAGTTTGGCACTCGTTTAAAAATGGTGGAACCTGGTCTAAGATTTGCGCCCCTGCCCCTAAGGCAACAGTGTTTTTCTGTTTGCTACCAATCACAACTACGCTGCTTACAGAAAACTGAATCTCCCATGAGCTTTTGGAATATTTGTATCTAGCCATAGTATCTAACGGTCTAGGGAGGTTCTTTTCCTGCAGTCTATATATTTATACTTCATTTATGTACACCCTCATTGCCCGAATCATTCTTGCTTGGTACAGCAAAAGAAAAAAATGTTTATTGGTTCAAAACTGTTCTGGCCTTCAGGATTTCAGTAATGTTATTTGAATTGATATGAAGCAATAGTGAGCTCCACAAAGACACTATTCACCAAACTAGATCCCAGGACACCAAGCTTTCTTGTACATGATTATGTGCATCCATGTTCAGGAGACCACATAATCATGTATCAGAATGCTTGATGACTTGGGATCTGGTCAGGAAAGCATATAAACATGTGCTCATGTCTCACTGACTTCATAAACTAGCTAAAGATATCTGTACCTTGGGAGGAATTTCTGTTTCATTAGGAATTGTTTATATATAATTTTGTGATATACCTTCTTGTTCTAGGAATTGCTGCACTATGAACACAGACATGCACCCAGTCGTATATGGAACAGATATAACTTAAATATAATCAGTATATTTTACATGCATATCCCTATTCTCTTTAAAAATATTCTGTCCTTGTTTTAGATTGGGCACAGTTGTAAGTGTTTCTACCTTATGTGTTCACCATGAAATATGTAATAATCTATCTCTCTTGGACATTAGGTAGCCTTTCCCTGATGTCAGGCTAATGCTCCCACAACTTAAAAAAAATGGGCATGCAGCTAGGAGTTCCAGCTGAATGACGCACCTTCTTTTTTAAAATTCCCTAATCCCCATAAGCCCTACATTGCAGAGAGACTACCTGATGTCAGGCTCACAGTGCTCCCCATCATGCAGCTGGGGATGGGGGACTGCCCTCATCCCCAGTGGCTCATGTCAGGCAGCTATTTAAAGACCTATGTGCACCTGAGGATGGGGGAAGTTCCCCCATCCGCAGCTGTACATGCCAGTGCCTTTTTAAATAGGCAGCTGGGGTTGGGGGAAGCTGGGCAGGGAAAACAGTTTTGTCCTAGAATTTGGGGCTGCCTCATGCCAGATCTGAATGTTCAGAATCTGGCACTGGGCAGTTCTGCTCCCAGTTCAGACCCTGGGCTGTCCCCAGTCCAGTCCAGATGGTCAGGCAGGGGAGGACTGTAACCCAGACCCTGGCACTGCCCATGCCCTAAGGCTCACCAGGACCCAGCACCGTAAACAGACTTGACCTGAAGCTTCCACATCTCAAAGCCAACAATCAGCAATATTCAGCATCAGAAATGGGAAGCCTCCCCAGCTCCAGAATGGGGCTGCCAGGGTGCCAATACCAACAATCAGCCAACATTCAGCATAGAGATGAAGGGCCCGCCAAATGTTCAATTTATGGTACCATACAAACCAGGTACAAACATGTTCCACATATGTTGTGGAATTACTTTGCAGTTTGTTTGCCATGTTATGGCGACAGAAATTGGATGGAACATGTGAACATATTGATTGCACCATAAATGTAACATGTGTCAGGGGTCTACATATAGAGGGTATATATATTTTGCATAATTATGTAGGCAGACTCCTCCTCGCCCCCCCAACTGAAGCATAATGCAGGGAAAGGGAAATGCCTTAAACTTTAATTTTCTATTTCGCTTCCTGTATTTGGGTTTATAATCATTTCGTGTTTCTTAAAAAGACAATCAGTATTTGAGAACCTAATTTCTGTATGAAAATGTGTATCTATGGGCTATAGGAAACCCCTGAGATTACTACAACTATATTAAAGCATTGTAAAACTATATTAAAAAAACTCTTTCTTTAGTTTGTTTACTTTTTGCATGTGATTATACAAGACAATTTCACTGTTCCTGATGTCATCAGTGGTCTAATTCAGAAAAATACATATGCATGATCAAGCACAAAAGAAAAAAAACAGTGCTTTGGATTTTGCTCTAGCAAGGAAGTGTTGCATTTGTATATTGATAGAGTCTATATGATAATATGTTTTGGTATAAAAGTTGCAATGTATCTAAGCAGTGGGGATGCTAGGGAGGATTTGGTAGCAAACATATACATCGCAGGCCTCCACCATTATAAGCAGAACTGGGCAGTTCTGTGGCAGTGCTCTGGGTGGCAGGGGCAGGGGCAGTGGCCCAGTTGCCAGTGGGGGCATTTGGTCAGCAGAGGCAGGAATTGCTATTTTTGTGTGTCCTCCTTCCTTCCCCCTCCCCTCCCCTCCCCCCAAAGTTGATGCTTGTCTTGCCCTAGTCACCACCTCCGCATTATTTATGCTACTATGCACCATTATCAGCATTAACCATGCCTTTGCCTGCATGTAGTCTTAGCAGAAATATCAGGGAATGTAACAGGCAAAGATAACATGTACTCTTATTCTGGAAAGTGCTTTCTTGAGAACAGTACTAGGCTTGCTGGCAGGACAGTTTCGAGAAATTTACATAGCTGTGGCTAGCACTGTACTTACTTTGTGGATTGATAGAAGACCTCAGTCTCCACCCAGACTGTTAATCTGGGCCATTCCACTTTAAAAGAAAAATCCACTTAAATTAGACTTTAAGTTTATAAAAGGGCTCAACTGTTTTTAAAGTTGCCATAAAAATAGCAGACACCACAAAACGGAAGAGGAAAAAGAAAAATATATTCCCACCCAAAAGAAATATTTCTCATAAAAGTCATGCAATCAGTGAAATAAACATTACAGGAATTCCAACCCAAGGAGTTTTAATTTGCCAGGAGCTTTAAATATCCTGACTAGTGCGTGAGTTGGGGATAGGAGAGTGAGTGAGGGGTCTTCATTTGTATATGTTCGAAGACTGAAAGCAACCTAGAAACAATTCAGATTAAAATGTGTCAGTAGTCTTTCCTTTCTTGTTATTTTTTCTGCTGTCCCAGGAATGTAGGAATGTCATTTGTCTGTTTAACTATAGATTATCAATAATTTCTCTCACTGATTCCTCTGTGTTTGGATAATCTGCTAAAATTCCCCATGCTCTTGTCTGGTTTCTTCATTGGTTTTCTACTATTTTACCTCCTGACTCGCACAGGAGTGTAGGACTAGAAGGAGCCACCTGGGTCATTAAGTCCAGTATCTTCTGTTTGCTAGCTATTGTTTAACCAAGGAATCTCCCAAATGATAAAAATATGTGCTTAGAAGATCTTAGGAAAGAAGTGTGCCCCAAGCTACAAAGAAAGGTAAAATTCCCCAGAATCCATACCAGTCTGACAAAAGGGAGCATTCCTTCCTGCCCCAGATTTAGTGATTAGTAGAGCACTGAGCAGAAGAGCAAGAACCTCCAGCCAAGATTCTCTGGGGTTTCTAAGTACTGGCAGGAGTATCAGTCAAACCCCCCAGTTTTAGCTGTAGCCAAGGTCCCAGTGTTTCAGAGGAAGGCAAAAATTAGGGGGAAAAAAAGTCAGTGCCATTTGTGAGGAAAAAATAATTCCTTCCACACCCTTACTAGTGACTGGCTAAAGCTGTGAAGTAAGGGATTACGAGACACCACCTATGGTACAAGAGGTACCTCTATACTCACCTCATCTCTACTTATGACTTTTTTTCTGGCAGTACTGTTTACCAGGGAAAATGAAGGTGGAGTCCAAACTTTCTAAAAAGGTTGAGAAACTCTTGTTTAAAGTTTGATATTTTAAGTGCTCTAAAAATCACATTTATCTTGAAACTTGGGGTATGAGCACACACCCATTTTAATCCCCAATTAATTAATTAATCCCCAGTTAATTAGGATGTGGATATACAGCATGTCAGCTACTCTGCCATACTTGTGGCACAATTTTAACCCAGTTTACATGTAAGGTAGCTTACCCCATTTTCACTGAGAGACAAAGTACCTTGAATTTACCGTAGAGCAAGAGTGTGGATGTGGGCAGTTACTACTGAAGGCAACCTAGCTTCTCTGATAGTAACCTGTCTGCATACCATACCCTTGATGTAGTTCATGGTGTTTCAAGGTAGGTTTAGGATTTCAAATATGGGGACAGTTAAGATGCAGACTCCTTCTCCTGGAAAAAAAATAGATCACCTTTCATAAAATTCACCATTTTATATGTGTTCACATGTGCTTACATACTTACCTAAATATAGAACCACAAGCCTAATTATACCTATATTTAGTTGACATGTATCTCACATAGCGCATGCCACATACTATCCCTTATGAGGATAAAAAAAAAAATTGAAACAAAATGTTAAAGAGATTTAAACTGTTTAGGAAAGAGTTAAGTTCTCAATGAATGTACCAGCCTAATGCTCATGAGCCAAACAGATGAAACTTCCCATGCATGAACTAAACAGCCAAAAGGCTTTATTGCCTACCAGCTTTCATAAGAGCTAGGTGGCTCAATGAGGCATGCAGTAACCATTGAACCTATTCAATATTCAGCCAGCATCAACTCAAATCCAGCTCTTGGAAGAAAAATGGAAGAAGGTCTCTTGCTGCAATATATCTATATCAAAGGTATTTGTTGTTCTTTCTTTCTTTTTTAGTTTGGTTTGGCAGTATAATCTGAGTATAAAATGCATTCAAAGTCTTTTTTTTAAAAGCCAGCACATTATGCTTTATGAATACTTCTGGGAAGGGAGGGGAAATTAGGGGATGGAGAAGTGTGAGGTAAGAATAGGGCAGAAGGGTTGGGCAGTGCAGAGTGGATGGATATTCATGAGGAGGGGGATAAATGGGACAGGTGGTAGGGGAGGAAGATAAAGAAGTTGGATGTCTAAGGTTACAGGGCAGAATTGAAGATTAGGGAGAGTGGGAGTAGAGGAGGTGGGTGATGGACATGGAGTGTGAAATGGCAATTGGTGACATGATGAGAGGGGGTGATTAGGGTCTGTCTGAATTAATGTAGGAATCTTGTATGAATGTAGGAATCCAGTTGCTAAACTATCCTTATCGTTATGTTTTTTTAGCAGCTGATGGAAACGAGGCATTGCTTACAAAAGCTTATGCATCTCTGAATTACTTAGTCTATAAGATTCAACTCTACCCTGTCTTGTGCCCATCCTTATCCCAGATCTCCAATCTATCCATATCTTTTTGGATTCTACTCTGATCCTCCGAAGTGTTTGCACAGGACCCAGGGATCCCTGTGGAACCCCACTTGAAACCTTCTGCCATTCTTGCCTCTTGTCTCTGTCCATTTAGAATTAGCCTTTGCTTTTCAGTTATTGAGCCAATTATGCATCCATCTTGTAGTAATTTTATCTAGCCCACATTCCAGTTTATTTCTAAAAATATCATGTGAGACTATCAAAATCCTTACTAAAGGTCAAGAATACTATGTCCACTGCATTCCCTTCATCCACTTTGTCAAAGAAGAAGAGCTGGCTGTTTTGGCATGATTTGTTCTTAACACATCTGTGTTTGCTGGTCATGATCAGCCTTTCCTTCTCCAGATGTTTACAAATTGACTTCATACTAACTTGTTCCTTTAGTTTCTTTACATCCTTCTTAAAATGTGGTGCCCCAAACTGTACACCATAATCAAGCTGTGGCCTTACCATGTGCTGAGCAGTGGTACTATCAATTGCTTTGTCTTCTAAACAAAACTTCTATTAAAAACACCCAAATTACATTTGAGTTAAATTTTGAGAGATAATGGATAAAATAGAGAATAGAAATAAAGATGACAAAATGAAATTCAACAAAGAAAAATAGCAGGTGCAACTTAGGCCCCTGGTGCACACATATTTAATGGCACAATGGGATCCAACCCCTGAGCCCAACAATTGTACCTCCTGCCGTACCATGTCTGCTTGGCAGGCTGCACAATGTTGGGATTGAGAAGTGTGCCATTACTACTTGCCAGTGCAGGGGGAGCCTGGGATAGTAATCATGATCCCGGGCTCCATCTGAAACAGCAAGTTGACAGTTAGATGTCTGGAGTCCAGTGCGAACCAGTGCAGTCCTGGGGCTGGGACCAACAATCAGCTAATTGTTAGTCCTAGCCCCAGGACTGCCCCAAGACCAGACCTGGAGTCCCATCTACTGAGATGTCAAACAACCCTGTGTGCAGCTCAGCTGCACAGTGTTTTGAAGACCCAGTTTTTTGAACACCCTGATCCCAGGGTCCCAATATATCAGTGATGTCAGAAAGCCACGTGTGCAGCCTGGCTACACATGTGGTTTTTAAAAGTCCTGGCACACAGTGACACTGGGATCAGGGAAGCACATCCCAGTCCCAGGGAGCTGCAGGGCAAATAAGTCAACCTGATGGGTCATGGAGACCCCTTGGGTCCCCATGACCCGGCAACCTGACAGCCCAGCCCAGCTGATGAACTCCTCTGAAAAAGACCTTGAAAACAGTAAGGTGCAGCCCCATGTGCATCACATGGATATCAGCCTGCCAGCATGAAGGGGAGCTGTGGACCAAGCCATGCCATGCAGCTTGATATTGGCTACATGACAGGGACTCTGCCATATATTAAATGTAAAGTGTTATGAAAATCAGCCACAAAAATATTACATATTTTTGGGAATAATTTTGTGGCTGGTTTCCCATTATGTTGTGCCATTAATTGCCTACGTGTGTGGCCAGGTTACTCTTTAAGACACAATTAACATGTCAATTATGTCTTAAGTATAATTTATACTGGGGGCTTAGAAGGAAGAAAAACCAAATGCACAGATGCAGATTGAGGGATAACTAGCTTGGCAGTAACTTTGTTCAGAAGGACTTGAGGCTATGGTAAATAATACACTCAAAATGAGTCAGCAATGTGATGTCATAGAAAAGCACGTGTAATTTTGGGTTGCTTTAACAGAAGCTGTGTATGCAGTATTATATTAGAGAGGGGTTCCGCAGGGAGCTGCAGCCACCCCAAAGTTTGCTGTAGCCCCTTTCCAGCACTGCTGCTGCCTACCCTGAGTGCAGCAGATCCGGGGGCTCACCCTTCCCATGCCCTCCCAGGATGTGTGCAGCATTGGGAGCTGCTACCCCTTCCCCATGCTGGGTGCCCCAGATGAGCCGCTTGTGGCTCTGTCCTGCACCCCATTTGTGGGGGCTGAGCATACGTGCATGCACACACATGCTCAGCCCCCCCAAATAATTTTTTCTTCCTCTACCTATGGTGGTGAGAGATATGTAGTTTGGAGATGCTCCCTTACTTAGATTTTGGAGTTTGGGAATTGGGATATAGTCCCTGAGTTAAGCCAATTAAAGACAGACATGAGGTCTGTAGGGGTTCCCTGTTGCTTCACTCACTGTGCAGTGTAGCACATGGGCCCGGTGGCATGCAGTGGGAGGCCTGGCAGCCCCCAGCTTCTCAGAAGTTGGACAGCAGGATTATTTCCACAACTAAGAGCTCACTGTTTTTTTCTCTTACATCTCCACAAACAGCTATTTCTGTAGTCTCATGTGCAAGAACTAATCTTCTAAGAAACCATTCTGAGCACAAGGATTATATATACATATGAAGAAACACACAAAGGAGTGCTTATTTTTTAATTAGGAAGTATGGAATGACAACTCTAACATCTCATGATGACATTGAGGTAACTGTGCTCTGTTCTTCACGGCCTTAATGTTTTAATTTACCTGCACTCATTTGTTATATCCTAACCAAAACACACTGTGCACATTAAAAAATAAACCTTTTATTAAAGCTGAACCTCCTTCGCAGCCAAGATGATCTATATTGATATCACCTGATGATTCTTTATCCTATTTTAAGGGTCCCTTTCTTAATTCTGTACACCTTTTCAGGGCTTTCTATGTATGCAAATATTTATCTTATGCTTTTTGACACAGTAACATAAAAACTGCCATTTTGGGTCATACCAAGGGTCCATCAAGGCCAGTATCAAATCTCCAACAATGAAAAATAAATGGATGTTTTAGAAGAAGGACGTCCATAGTATTCAGATGTGTTGATTTCCTACCATCCTCACTGATGTTAGTGGAAAGTGCAGATACTCAACATTTCTGAATATCAGGCCACAAGTGCTTCATAAATGCTCAAATCATTTACCGAAGTGCTTTCCAATTTTAGCTGCTCAACACTCAAACAGCATCATCAGAAGGTTGAATTGCTTTTAAGTATCTATGTATAAGGTATAAACTATATTTCCAGTTTCTTCCATTTGATCAAGTCCTCTCAATGATATATGGCTTCTGCCATAGAAATTAAGTTCCAATTTGGTTTACAACAGAAAGTGTATTACATTTAACTGACTTGCTTTAATTGCCTTCTACAAGTTGGTATTGTCCTGCTTGCTTGTGTGTGTCTCATGCTGTGTTCAGTCTAGCAGTCAATGATGCAGTGTCATTCTTACTCTAGAATACAACACTGAAACTGTTTTTGCTGTGTTAGCTGGAAAATGAAAAAGGTGAAGGTTGCTAAATTACATTCTAACAATAGAAACATAGGGTTAAGGATGTTTTCAATACAAGAATTGAGGAGGAAATAATACATCAAATTTAAGTTTAAAACTGGATTGTTCACATAATTTCCATAGCATTAGAAGGCAACTCCTCAAGTTTTGATTTTATTTTTGTTAGGAGATAGTGTATCATATTTTTATTGGCACCTTGATTTTAAGATGCTGTGATGCTGCTTTGTTGTCTGTCTTGTTGCCTCGAGTAGTGTACTGCACGTTGTTTCAGTGGTTTGTTGCAGTTTAATTAGTATGCTGCTGTGCTGTTTTTAGTGGCATGCTGCTATGGCACCTTTAATTGAAATCTTTCTCTTATGACTATGATTATTACATCACCCTGATGCCTTTAATCTGCCACTATTATGTAGTTTGTGGCAATACTGCATTAACCCCTTTATGTTAATAGTTTGGATTAGCACTAAGGGGTAACCAGCAAAAAGGGAAACATTGGCTCTCATTGCAGGCATGTTTTCACCTTTTGATGGATGATCAAATTATCTTTTCAAGCAAGTTCTTTAAACCTATGTGTGCATGCATGTGTGACGTACTAGAATCCAGTGCCCCTTTGTTCTTTTTCCAAAATATGTGGATTTCCTGTTAAATGGTAACTGTAATAAACTGTCATTAGCAGTAATTATTTTTTTAGTTTTCTCCACATTTTCACTTCCTTTTTTTCTGAGATAAACACAGAGCTTTCAAATGAGATGCAAGTTTTTTGGGCTATCCATTTTGTCCATTCTACAGACTATCCACTCTGATTTTCAAGACAAAATACTAAATAATAATATGAAGGGAAGATGGTAAATTATCTAGATGAAGTAATCCTCCATTGTATTTTGTCTTCATTCCATCAGAGTCATTCTGAAGACATGAACATGATAATAGAAGTGAGAAATTACCTAGTCCACTGGACTGCAGAGCAGTGTTTGTTTAGGCAGTAACAAATGAAGAGCAAAGAGTTATCACATAGGTCCTTTATGGCTTCTTGTCTGGGTCTCTGACATGGTTCCTCCTTCCTCTCCTACGCTCCACATGTGTGATTAATTTTACATCAATTACTAAGGGATCCTGTTTGTCTCTTTTAAGGGACTGCTGGTAGTGTCTCATTGTCTTGCATTATAAGGATACTTTACAGATAAGAACCATTTGATATCTTACTGGGGCTACAAGATCTTCGAACACTTCGGATGGATGCTTCCTCTGAGTATGGAAAGCAAACATTGAATAAAGTCCCTTTACCAGCCTGGTATATCCTCCTAGTCTGAACTATTGTCTTGCTCTTGGTAGGCATCAAGAGCTTTCTAGATGCTTTCAAAACATTGGGATTTAATAAGAGGAGACAATAAAAAACTAAGTTCCCCCTATTGCTACTACTCAACTAGAGAGATTCATGATTGTTTTCAGAGATGTTCCTTTGAAAATATTAATAATAACTAAGATAACTTAAAGGAAAATAAATATGGTTTTATTTTAGTGATGTTAGTTATTTGTAATGAAAATAATTCTAAGAAATGTTGTCAGTAGCTTATATTTTGGAGATATTAATGTTTTAGTTAAAGACTGGAATTCTCTCTGAAGTTCTCTTAAGTATGACAGTGGAATGAGAGTGGTATCATCTCTTGTATCTTTTTAATATTTGTAAATAAACATCTAGGTCATACTTAATGAGTCATATTTACTACAAAATAAGTTAAGGCTAATGATAGTTATATTAAATTCATCCAAACTTTGTAAAAACGAATCTTAACCATTCAGTCAAAACTTGTGAAGGTCTATGTTCCTTTTAGACTGCTTCCTCACTTCCCTTCCTCTCTCCTTTTTCTTCAACACAGTCCCCTGTGTTCAACGGCAACAAAGTGGTTAATTTTATTTGTTTTAAAGTTAATGATGTAACTTAGATGCAGGTCTGTGTTTTTATAGGTTTTCTAATTATTTTTGTAATTATTTTTTAATTGTTTTCATGTGTTTGGTCCAAGGATTTGCTATTAAGACAGTCTGGCTATTTTAGTACTAAAGTAGATCTGGTCAATGTTACTGGTAGTGGAACATTGCCTACATACAATGGCACCCACTTATAGTGAACACAGATATTGTAAAAAATTGATTATTATACATTTGACTTCCAATCCTAGTAGAATGACTCCATTTATTATAAGGAATACAGAGGCCCAATTCTTCCACTATAGAACACACTGTTTTTTTGACACTTAAGAGCTCACTTTATACTTTAAATGACATCAGGTGAGGCAGAGGAAATCTTAACACCTAAACATTTGTTGTCAGCTTTTCTTAAAAATAACGTTTTTTTTTCACTTAACACATTTTTGTAATCTACTGCCGTAAGAGGGGCTAGTATACCTTTAACATATTTGTAATATCTTCTACAAGAAACAGTTACATAAATTTTATATGTGCACACATGTATACATATACACACACAGAGGCATAGAATATGTATATATCAATGTATAAATAAGAAATAACTGTGTGTGTTCATGGATATTGTAAGCAATTTGATCCAAAAATAATTGTGCAAAATATCCATAAGAATTGTTAATTGGTTATGTGCTCTCCAGTAGGAAAAGATGGCCTGAAGTTGCAGAGATGCAACAGGGCAATTCTGTGCCTGGGGTAGTGGCAACCCATGGGGCGGCAGCAGTGCCTGAGCAGCCATGATGGCTTCTACTTTTGCATCCCTCTCCCCAACAAATTGCATCCTCAGGTTGCTGCCCCTACCATCCTCCACCCCTTTACTATTGTGCAGTTACAGGTCCCAGCTTCTGCAAATATACAGTTTATATAACATGTATTTCTGTCTTTTCTATTTGTGTGCACACATATACACAGAGGCATGCATGTACCATCTCTCTCATGCAGTATCACTAGTTTCTAGAATTGTGTTTCCTTCAGAGTACAGTCCTGATTGGGTGATCAATCTTTATGTGTTGCTATCAGAAGCAGTTAAGAAAGATGTGGATTAACTATAAAAACTGGCCAAATAATAGTTATTTGCACAAATTCCTTTAAATGCAACCTATGACCAGCTTTTTTGAAGGCAAGAATCCATGATCATAGAAAAACATATGGCCCCGAACACTCAGTCATCAGACTGCGTTTTACAGGCACCGGTATATTCCTAAAAAGGTTCCACTCTACCACTGGCACATACCTTCGCTGACTATGTAATCTCAGAATTTGGCATCTGCTACAGAAAAGAAGTCATCAGTAGCTCTTATTATCAGTATTACAACTAATCCAAATTTACGACAAGTCAATTTCCACTTTGAAGTTCCATTTGGTTTGAAATGAGACTGTTCAGTCTCTCTGAGAACAATCACAGTGAAAATGCAAATGTTCTTGCAACTGCATGTTGTCGTAAAACCCCAGCTACCTAAGCTAAACAAATGCAGCTGAGAGCTGTTAGATGTATTTACCCAGAGCTTTTCAAACATCAAAGAGAAAAAAAATCTGTTTATTAAATCAAACTTTTTATTTTACTTAAAAAAAATAAAAAAGCATTATTTCTTTCTCATGAAGTTTCCTCCAGAGAGCCCAACTCCTAGTTTGTGCACATCCAATTTAAGGCACTTAGCCCTTGGATGGGGCCACACCCCACTATATACAAACAGCTCAGCACCAAGACTTATGCTAAATGGTGGCCTGTACCTTCTCTTCCTTCACTCCTGGTTTTTGTCTTGTCAACAGACTTTAGAGTCTCTGGCCTCTGTTCAGATGGCACTTTTCTCAAAATGTTTCCACCTGTAGGCTACTGTTACAGTATTCTTTGAAAGTTCTAAAAATGTAACAGCAGTTTTTCTCTTTTTTTACTTGATGGATAAGTGGAGATGTGGTGGTTTATGGTTAAGAAAGAAAATGTTTTTATTTTTTCTTTTTCTCTGAGGCACTATTATGACCAAAGATAGTCAATGTCTGCCTTTTAAAGGTGCACTTTACAAGAACAAAAGATGTCGCTAACAAACTAACATATTTTGTGGTTAGTGTGCCTTAAGGAATATAGTCCCATAGGAGTAATTCTGCTGATACATACAGTACCCTTGGAGCTCTGCAAGGCATGATGAGATGTCCCAAAGTTCTCCTCTTAGATCTCTTTTCTCATCATCATGTCAGGAACAAAGAATTTCTGATCCCTAACCCATATAATGCACTATAGAATAGAAACGGTTATTTTGGAATATATTATATTAAAATGTATAGGAATAATGGAATGGTGTGTGTTCTAAATGCCCTACTGTTTAATAGATGTTAAATTCACCCTATCAGAAAACAAATTGATAAACATTTGTGAGAAGTACAGACTGTCTGAGATTCTGACAGTAATTTTTTTAATTAACTTTGCCATAAAATATGTTTATACAAATAACTTCTCCATTTCAACCTACTTCTGTACATATGGACATGTTATATACATTTACATTAGTTTTATACCTAGGTTAGCAAATGGAAGCACATGTGGAAAGATCAGAGGACAAAATAAACTTTTCATTCATCTGACCATATAAAAAGAGGGTGTTATTACTTTATTTTTTAAACTCTAAGAGATTTTTTTGAACTCATGTGCAATCTAACTTGATCGTCATAACATTTGTTATTCCTTGAAAGCAGGATTTGTTTGTAGGCAAAAAAATTCTCATAATAGATCTTTTCTCAAATACTCTGTTCCTTTTACATGCATCAGTAAGAATCAATGAACATGAATGAATGCCATGTACGTAGACAGGAAAATCAGGGTTCAGATATTCTCTGTAGATATCAAAGTAGAATTCTGCTCACTATTTTTATATGTTTGGTGTGGTAAATTCTTGCATTCCTTAGAACCTGTGTATGACACTGCTATGTTTTCCTAAGGATAGCCAAATCATAACATGCCTAATGTTTCATTCCTTCATGGTATGAAGCATTTATACAATATACAATACAATACTCATTTCAACCCAATAAAAGCAACCTTTTAAATAATGTTTGATTGCAACAGCAGGTAAAAGGCTGACCCTTGTGGTGCTTTAAGGAGGGAAGCAGTGCTCATATCCTCTTCCCTGCACCCTTCTTATGATTCAGAGAATGCACAGGGAACATTACTCAAGGCTAGAGAGACATTTGTCCACCTTTCTCTGCCTTCCACTGGTCAGCGGAGGGGGAATGGGAAAGTTGATTAACTCCTGTCTTGATTCACTACTTAAAAGCCCTTCCCAGCTGTCCAAGCCATCTTGTTGCTATTGTGGCCTCACCTGTCTGCATTCCTCTATCAAGACAGTGTCAGTTGCTTTTTCAGGATGCTATGAGTTTGACCACGGAGCCAGCCCAGGGATCAAAAAAGACCTTTTCTCGCTTTGAGCCAAACAGGAATGGATCTTGGTAAAGAGAGTTGTTTCACTTTCTCATAGCATCTTAAGAAGCTCAGTCTTTAAGTTAAAAGGAATAAGAAATAAGGTTAAGAAATAATGTTGAAATATTTTGTTTATCACAACTTTTGGCCAGTATTCATGGTAATAAAAAAAGCCTAAAACGGCAAGCTCTACCTGAAATAAAATAGGTAAGAGATCTGGGATGGGGTTGCGAACGTCTTAATTTGTAGGGCAGAAAAGGTTTTGATGTAGACAGACCACAGGTACTCTCATTTGTCCTCACAGGGGTGTTGCAGTGGGCTAAACAGGACTAACCTCAATTTACTGGTTGGCTGGTGTGGGATCATTTAACCCTGCTCTGAACCCAATAAAATGCCTGGTATTTGAGGAGGAGACTGAATACTTTTCCCAATTGATTAAAGTTAATTATGTTGCTGCCTGCTGCTTTAAAATCCTGCTCTGCGTATGTGTTTCATTCATGTCCATGTGCTGATCCATGTCCTGCAACATTGCTCTAAGTCTCTAACAATAGCAGATTAACAATTAACATGCTCCTTTGATTTTCCATTTCCCTTGCAATGTTTTATATGTGTGTGTATTACATCATTGCATTCATGATGCAGCAGCTAGAGTATGTAGCATATTTTCACATGCCTTTGCCTTTTTTTAAACTTGGATTGAAATGTTCATTTTTTATTCCAATTTGATAAAAAGTCCATTTAAGAATACTTGGGTTATGCATAAGCAGGCTTTTTCACATATGACAGTTTTTTAAATGTTAGATTAAGGGGATGCTATCTGTTTAAAACCTAAATTATTAAAAATGAATTAAAAGCTGTTTCAGGCAACAAACTTGTCCTTGAGGCTTGAGTTCTTCTGGCAGCATTTGTGGTTTTGTAATTACTACTTTTCCTTTTCTGTCTCTCTTTTCTGTCCCTTGTTCCTGTGTAAAAGACCCACACAACAACAAAGGAACAAGAAAATTGACTACCCGACTACTTATGCAAGAGAAGCAGTGAAAGTGACTATTTGCCAAATGCTTGTCAGTTGTACAGAGTAAAGAAACAAAAATAAATAAATAATAATAAAGGACAATATATGTGTTCTCTAATCTCCTTCAGCTACAATAATCTGATGTGTTACTTGTTACAGTGATAGGCAAAAGTTTTCTGGCAGAAATATGACTTTTAAACAGACTCTATCTCTTTGAGCAGAATAAAGGGCTTCTTTTTTAAAAGTCTATGGCCTTTCTAGGAGACATAATGCTGATGACATGCTTGAATAAAAATTTTGTACAGAACTAGTTTATATAAAAAATGGTACTTGAAAATATTGTACAGTGCTGGGTAACACAGTATTCTCCACAGTTTTAAAAGATACAGCTGTCATAGTTTGATCATAAAGAAAATTCCTTGTGTGTAACAGTTGTATTATGTAACATTTCTATTCACTTTTGTGCTTGCCCCACCTTGCCTTGGCAGCAATTCTATTCAAACTTCTATGACTATGGCCAAAGGGGCCAATACTATATCAAGAAAGAATACATTTTCCCAAAATGTTATTTTTTATTTTAAGGATAGGTGAGTCTTCTGCCCTTGAAACCTTGCCAACCAAATAAATATAAACAATTTAAAGCCTTCCCCATTAGCTGAATTAAGGAGCACATCATGGAGCCAGATGACACTACATGTTTCACTGCCAGAATAACTTCATTTAAATGGCTGTGAGACAAACCTAAAGCTCCAACTTGCTACATACTTGAGTGTTTAGTGAATACAACTGTGGAAGAATTAGGTCCTCATGCTCACTAAAATTAAACAAAATTAAAACCAAGCCAATACATTTAGCAATGATATAACAACAAGATTATCTTGTTCTACCTTCTATCACTTACCTAAAACATTAATTAATAATAGATTTGCGAGTCAGAGGGCATGTCTACATGAGATGCTACGCTGATGTAGCAACAAGCTACAGTGATGTAGTTCATCGCTACAGCAATGTAACATTGGCAGGCGTGAACTGTGATGACAATGCTACTGCGCAGAAGCAACGAGCCACTGCACAGTAGCTGCTTGCTAATGCACAGTAGAGTTGGAAACAACCCATACACTGCTGGGACTGCACAGTAACAGTAGTTACTAAAACATGTGGTTGCTAAAGCAAGTGCCAAATGACTGCGCAGTGACAACTGTGCAGTCAGGGGCACATGTAGATGCACACAGACAGAACTATTATGAGTATCTAGTCTGACCCCTACAACATGGGCACAAAAGGTTGGTATAGTTTTGCCAAGTAATTTTTGAGTGAACTACGTAACATCTGGTTTAGTCAGAGCATATGATTCAGAAAGACATCCACTATAGATAATCTACTCTCTCTCTTAGTAAGTTGTTCCCACTATTGTTACTGCACTAGTCATTGAATTTAGCTATTAAAAACATGCATCTTTCTTCAACTGTGAGTTTGTCTGAATTGAGCTTTCAGTCATTGCATCTTTCTCTGTCTCTGTCTGCTTAATTTAAAAGCCCTCTACTATTAAAAATGAAGATGTTTATATTATGCAGATACTTGTACATTGTGCTCAATATCCTTTTTTGAAAAGTGGACACCAGAACTAGACACCACAATTCCAATAATAGTTTCATCTCTTTCATATGCAGAGTTAACTTCATCTCTTTGTACCCCCTCAGTATTTTCCTATTTATACATCCCATGATCACACTGGCCCCCTCAGCCATCAGACTTGATCTTACTTGGAGCTTGTTTGGTTAGTTTTCCTGATCTAACTCTGCCTGAGAAGCAGCTCCAGCTGTATGCTAACATAGCTATACCACTTCTAATCCCATGCTGGTTTGTTCATTGCATTGTGCCATGTGGAAACTCCTTTCTACCCACATGGATGACCTTCCATTTAATTATGTTACTTGAATGAGATCAGTTTACTATGTCCCCATATTCTTCTGGATAACTAATGCATCTTTCTAATTATTTCATAATCCACCACACCAGTTTTTATATTATTGTATACTTTCTTTATTAGCAAATAATTAATATTTTATTCCAAATAATTGATAAAGATATTAAATTAGATTTTAAGATATTAGGCCAATACATTATTTGTGCACAGTCCCACTAAAAGCACCTCCAAGGCACCTTTTAAGAACTATCCATCTGTCAGTTTTTAATTCAGAATGGTTGGGTATGTGTAGAAATCAATATGCAGATCTGCAGCACCAGAGTAACCTGAAGTGCAATAAAGATTTCAAGAGCTCTGATGTGACTTTGGGAGCTTTATGCATGGCCTACAAAGGAAATAGATCAGTATAGCTTTTTCTATAATAACCATTCCAGAACAAGCTAATCTCTAAAAGCTACTCTGGTCAATTTCCCCACATAAACAAAGAACTCTTAGTCATATTTGACTTTCAATGAAAATTGGACTCCCTTATCTCTAAATTAGTCTTCAAAATGGGACATAGGATCCTAAGTCACCTATCTGCTTGTGAAAATTTCACGCAGAAATGTGAAGTTTGACATAGAACTAGTCTGAGTTGCAGATGTGCTTTTAGTGGTGGGATGAAAATTGGTGTTGATGTGTGAAACAGAGTAAGGGTTTACATCAATGTGTGCTGAATTTTGTAATTGATGTCATAACTGTCTGCTTTATGTTCTCTATTAGCCTACGTGTGTGTGTGTGTGTGTAGCTTAGAGAAAACACACACGGAATCCAGCAATGAGTGAGGCTCTACAGAGAATAAAGACCCCAAAGGTATCCTGTCTTCTATAAAATATGTGGAGATGCATATGGAAGAAAGCATGACTTTAAACAGAGTGTACATGGCATGCGGAGAAACCTCCTGCCTCACTGATTACACATATTGCACAGAACAAAAAGCTCTACTGTTGTCTACCAAATAATGGAACATACTGGAATTTCTTTGTTTCTTCATTTTTCTTTTAAAACCTTTCAACATTTCTACAAAAGCCCCTACAAGAATGTTAAGTGCAGTGCTCAACGCAAAGTGAAGCACTCAAAGTCAGGAAATGACAAAGCTAAGGTTACATATGTAACCTGAACTCTGCTCCCTTGTGCCTACACATTATTCTATAGTCTTTTATTATTTGATCATAATTTTTTTTCTTTATGACCTCTGCTTCATTTGAAGCCCAATCCAAACCTGGCAGAAGTCAATGAGAGTCTTGTCTTGATTTCACTAAAGTAAGGATCAGGTCCTTATTCTTCTTGTTAGACACAGAAGGAAGCAGATGTGTAGTGAATCTGGCTGGGATCCAGTGCACCCCTATTTTATTATCTGCAGAAATACTGTGGGATGTACTGAGCAAGGCAGGTTCCTCAGGAAAAAAGAAGACTAATAATTGTGGAGGCAGTAGGCAAAGACCCAGCCAGTCTGTATTCTTTGCCTATTTCTATCACAGACTTTCCTGTGATTTTGGATAGGCCACTTGCTCTCTCAGTGGACACATCTACATAAGACGCTACTGTGCAGTCTTTACTGCACATTTATTTAGTACTCGCTAATGAAGGTAGTATGTAAACCGGAGTAACCAGAGTTACTGTGCAGTCATGCCAGTGAATGTCTTTTAAGTGACGCTACTGCGCAGTAACCTAATAATACTGCACAGTAGTATATTAACACTGTGCTGTGATGCGATACTGAACAGTATTTTTTGGCTACTGTGCAGTCAACATCTCGTGTAGACGTACCCAGTGTTGCTCAATTCTACAGCTATAAATATGGATGATAATGCTTCCTGATCTCACGTGTTCTGAGGAGAAATTTGTTACTGTTTAACCTGGATCACTCAGATATTATGGTGATAAGCACCGTAGAAAGACCTTGAAAGAACAGGTCTTTACTGAAGGTTTGGAAGGTGTTCAATTGATAACATGCAGAATTGCACATTGCTGATGAAGCTGAAAATAAAGATCCAAGAATTGCTTAGATTCAAGAATCTTGTGAAATTGGTTCTTAGGTAAATCAGAATTCCCGTGGAATAAAAAAAAGCCAATATGAAACAGTGGATCATAATGTATGCACACTAGGGGGCAGAGTTAAGGTTGGTGATCTTGCTAGTAATTCCCTATTGTATGTTGCTTTGAAATTTACACATAAAGCAGAGTTAAAATCGTATTTTACACTATGTGTCCAACCTTTGAATGAATCCCTTTGGAACAAAGAGGCCCAGCTGGTGCATAGAGGTATACATTTATAATGCTCCATATTAGCAGTAGTGGATTTCTTCCTATATGTATATATCACCTAAGCATAAATACATTTTTGGAATATTTGTGCATACAACACAAATGCTGTGTATTGGTGAATACATATTTTCAAGAATCATAATTTATAATATAGAGATTAAGGCTCTGTGATTCTTTAAACTATCCCCCCACCCCTTTTGATAGTAGCTGAAATAAAGAAAATGGCTTACAGATTTAGCTGTGTATATAGTTTGAAAGTAACAACTGAAAAATGATGTTCATAATCTGAATTGCAATGAAACCAATTATCTGTACTGTGGTGTTTCACTTGGGAATACTCCTAAAGGTTTAGTATTTCTTAAAAGAAATTAAAAACAGCTGTAAAAATACCATAAAACAAAAATAGCAGCTGCAAAAGAGATTAACATTCCTAAATTTCATTTGAACCTGATATGTTATTTTTCCAACAGCACTATATATATATATATATATATATATATATATATTTCTGATTTTTAAAATCTATTCTTTATGAAACTGTATCTTTTTAAGAAGAAAAAAAAAGACTGAATACATTTTTTATTTTACCAGTCTTCAATATTACATGAGAATTTCATGAACATTTTTCTCTTCAAGATTTTTTGTGTTACATTTTCTCCTTTAGTTATTATCAAGGATAAACTACCATTGTTGAATATAAAAGAATTATTTAAATATCACTGATTAAGAATTAAAGATCTACATAATAAACAATTTATAGCAGTCCCTGCACCTCTGCTACTTACAGCTGTCAAATGGCTTTCAAACTGAGTCCTATTCACCCAGTGCCTGTTTAAAAATTTTATACAGCGTCTGTTTTCCAATTAAGGATCCAGTCATAGATGAAACCTTTCCTAATCTTTTTCATATATATAATAAAACTGAAAGTAATTTATAAAACAGAACTAGAGGTGGTGACAGTATGAAAGAGTTTGTTCTGCAGCATTGGTCAAAACATATGGCAGCCACTTTTTTAGACCTCTGCCAGATGGTGGACCCTAATCGATATTGTCTGTTGTGCCATATGCTAATTCTCTGTGAAAAGTGTTTAAAAAAATTAACGACTTATTTCCTTGTTGAGCAGCTAATATGAAAACTACAGTCTAGAAAAGTCTGTTTGCCTCAAAGTTTTTAAAACAACAATATAGGTGCACAACTGGTAAAAGTAGATTCAGTGGCTTTGGGAATAGTGATTTTTATTTGTTAAGGTGTATCTGATATCAGATGACTCCAAATGAGCACACATTTAAAATCATGTATTTTTCTCTTGCTCACTTGAGTGTTTTTCTTATTTTGTTTTTAACTGACAATGTTTGGCTTTGTGAATGGCTATAATTTTGAACAGCAAAAATATCCAGAATAAAATTTCAAATAATCACAGAACCATCATTATATAAAAAAGAACATAGCTCCTACTTTCACATCTTAATACAGCAGGTTTATGAGACACTGAATTTAATAAGATGTAACTACTCATACATGAACATGTTACACATATTCCTTATACTTTCCATATTAAAATATTGTTTTATCTGAACATACTGCATTTAATAATTGTTACTAAATATTACACAAAGGGAAGTTTACAAAGTTATTTTAATAGAGCATTTTTATTTTGATAATCATGAATTCCCCCTTTATCTATTGAATAAAAAGATATGATTTTTTTTTTATAGAGATACTGTTTGACAGAATAACCCAATGATACCAGATCATTAACTTATATAAACCTGGGGTGTTAAACACACCTGGGGGTCTGGGTCAGTTCCAGACTGCAGGGCTTCTCATGGGGCAGATCCATCCAGAGTGCCTGGCAGCAGCAACGCGTCCAACAGCAGTTGGTCAGGAGGCAGTGAGGGTTCAGGGGCAGGGATCTGTCAGCAGCAGGAAGGGTCCAATGGCATCAGTGAGTCCAGGAAAGGGTCTGGGGCGATGGTGCTGAGCCAAGCTCACCCACAATTACTATGGCCAGCAGGGACAAAAGGTGCTGAATTCTGTGGCAGGCCATGCTCCACAACTTCCATCAATTTAGCAGTAGCCCAGCGAGCCAGACAGAGCTCCTTTGCCAACCATATCCAGTCTGTTGGCTATACGTTTGACACCCCTAGTATAAACTACATTATTACAATTACATGTTATATTTAATTTGATGAATATGTTAGTAATACTGGTGCCTTAATAGATATAATTTTAAAAAACCCGAGGTTTGAACTATATAAATCCTTAAACATTTCAGACTACTTTACTACCATTATTCTTTTGTTATACTTATTATTTGTGACATAGGCTCAGATTGTGAACTAAAATAAGATGTGTGCATAACAGAAGTCAAATGAAAGGAACTGGTCCCTAGAGAAATATCAGTCCTTTTGTAGAACCTAGCTTTAATGTAGCCGCTTTACACAGTATTTAACATATTCACAACTTATAACATATGAAATAGGTGGATGCTGAAACAAAATATCAACCAGATCTATTCTCTTCAGCATGTTTATTTTATGACTACTTTCTTTTGAAATAAAGTAGGAATATGGTAATGTGTGCACAGACTAAATAGGCTGTGTTTTCAAGAGCAGTAATCCCACACAAGTACAAGAGAGAAAAGCTGTATTTTTTCCAATATAATCCAGCAAGGGCAAATGACAACCTTACCTGATGCCTGATATCTTTTATAGTACAGCTGTGACATATTTTATGCATCACAAAGAATGATCAAAGATGTCTCTGGAGCCTTTATGTCATGGAATGGGGCCCCACGTCCCACATATGCCTTTACACCAGTCAGTGATACACCTCAAAACTAAGTAAAGTATCTTTTTTTCAGACTGGTGATTATTTTGGAATCACAATGTTTTGTGGGGATTGTTTATTTATTTTTATTTCTGAATTTTTCACAATTCTGTGTTTCATTTATGAGGTGATCATGAAACAAAAGACATTTTTGAAATAAGCAAAACACACATATTTGAGAATAAAAATATTCTATGATACAGTGTAATAATGTAAAATTTACCCTGTGATTATATATTGGAGAACAAAAATAACTATAGTGTGTTAAAATAAGTTTTGAGGGGTCTGTTTTTCTTTTAAATATTTTTAATAGGATTAGTATTAATATTTTTATGCATTCCATATCTTAGAATTTTGATTTTGATACATTATCACCATAATCACTGGGTTAATTTAGTAACTGTATCTTATATACAACTAAATTACTGCAATACCTTAGCACAACTGTAAGACTGTACAAGCACATTTCTAGGGCCTATTACATTATTATTACTATGGATACTGTAGATTATGCTCTTTGCTCAATACCTGATAAATAGATATAACTGGAGAGAAACATAGGTCTCAATCTGAAGCTCAGTGTGCTTTAAACGGAAGGATATCATTGATTTATCCCAGGATAAGACTGATTTGAATACTTCTTGCTGGGCATAACATTGATCCAGCTGTGCTTTGGAGGCAAGTCACCAAGAGAGCTAATTGTGTTATCGGTAGGAACCTCTGACTGCTAGACTGTAACCATTATTGCTGCTGCATATTTTTAGAAGCATGATATTAATACTTTTACTGAAACATACATCAGACTAGCTTTCCATGTATGCTAGAGTTGTACTTCAGGATGGATAGGTTGGGGTCAAGAAGTTGTACCCAAAGAAAATGAGACATATACTTTAAGGGAATAAGGGAAAAAGGGGAAAGGTCAATCCATTCTGTTCCTAATTTGATGGAAAAGAGGAACCCAGCAACCTGGAAATGCCCTTTACAAAAAGATAGGAAATAGTCAAGAAGTATTACATTCCTACTGCTAGGTGGGCAAGCAGTTATATCCCCCGGAATATGGAATACAGATGATTCTAACTACTCAGGATATGCACATGCCACATTTGTGGATGAAGAAGAGCCTCACATCGCTGCCACCCTCCATACTTATGCTACTAGCCAGACCAATGAGAAAAATCATAGAATAATGGGAAATTAGGGTTGGAAGGGACCTCAGGAGGTCACCTAGTCAAGCTCCCTGCTCATACAAGGACTGTCCCCAACTAGATCATGCCAGCCAAGGCTTTGTCTAGCCAGGTCTTAAAAACCTCCAAGGATGGAGATTCCACCACTTCTCTGGGTAACCTATTCCAGTACTTTACTACCCTCCTACTGAGAAAGTTCTTCCTAAATTTCCCTTGCTGCAAATTGAAACCATTTCTCCTTTTTAAGTGACCTGTCACCACTGAGAACAGTCTAACTCCATCTGCTTTGGAATGACCCTTCAGGTAGTTGAAGGCTGCTATTAAATCCCTTCTCAGTCTTCTCTTCTCCGATTAAGAGATATTATTAGGTATTATTCAGTAAAATATTAGGTAGATTGGCTGAAAAGATACACTGCCCTCATGCAGGTTGCAACTCTATGGTATCTGAATTAATATTGGGGGAGATTGGGGGAGGCCCCAGTTTTATAACAAAGAGCCACTTTTAGATGCTACCTGTGCTACTGTAACACAGAGTTCATTGTGCTAGCTCCAGCCTTGGAACCCTCCAATAGGCATACTTCATCTGAAGATCTGAAGATCCAATCCCTTTGCCTTGCCACCTTCAGGTCTATGATTTGAGTCACATGGGTCCTTAAATTTGCTACAGGTGGAGGAGGTATGTGCTTCCCTCTCAGACAGCAATGCTTTAGCCCATTGGCGATGTGTAGGGTGTGCATGCGGGTGCATGTGCACCCCTTGAGATTGGCAGTGTACCCCCTGAGAGAAGCACTGCCGACGCTGCTGGCGGTACCTGTGGATGGTCGCTGATCGCTGCTGGCTACTGCCAACATTGCCAGCAGCATCTGTGGGTGGTCACCAGCCACTGGCCAGTTCTCATTACTGCTCCCCACATACCCCTCACCGCTGACACCATCGCAGCCACCTGTGGGAGCTCCCTGCTTCCTGCTGCCATGCCCCCTCCGCTGCTACCACCACCGCCGCTGCCACCTGCGGGCAGTCACTGTGCCCCCCCAGCCTCTGGAGGCATGAGTCATTCATACTTTAGTTACCATCCAACTACCTTTGCAGATTTGAAATTTCTCAGTTCCTATCTGAAGCAGGGGTCCAAGCCATCCTAATGTCATCCTGTTCTGGCTCCTGTCCACATTCCTTAGGCACAACATTCTTTTTTCTTAATCAGCAATCGCATTGCGAATACATATTTTTTAAATGACAAGTACTATGACCTTTAATTTGTTTTATTTTAGCCATCTGCAAGAAACTAAAGAAGCTTTGACTAGAAAGTTTCAGAAAATTAAAGCAGAATTAAGAGGAAAAATAGAAAATAAATGACTGAAGGTAAATGGAGCATGAAAGAAATTATAAGATCTTTTCTGATTGTATTTTTTTCATTAATCCCCTTTAAAATTTTATTTGACGACAATGCCTTTGTTCCTGTTATTGTAATTCAATGTAATTTTTGTAAATGGGGCTGGTGGTATGAGAACTATGAGGCCCCTTTGTTTATTGGGAAGGAAAGAGCCACACACTTTTCTAGAGTGGAAGAAGGAATAAAGAACCCAAGTCTGGAGATCCTTTCCTTCTCTTAACACAGGAAACAGAACAGAGAGGAAGTGAGAAATGGCTTCCCCTGTCCTACAAAGAGTACAGTCCCTCTTCCAGTAGCTCAGAGAATAGAAATTCTTCCTTCTTCAATCTGGCCTTAAACTTTGCACAAACCCACTGAAGTCCATGGAAAGATTCCCATGGCTTTCATTGGATCTTGGACCAGGTGTTTAGGTACTAGTTGAGGGAAGGGAAACAATGGTAATTTATGCACACAGAGAATACTGAAAACATCTTAATGGAGAAAGGGGAATTTAGAAAATGTGAGCAGAACATTATCTGTATAGTAGAAGAATATGTTGGACAAGTGTCAGTTAACATTATGCTAGCCACATGCCTACTTCTAGGCCACTGATTCTTAACTGAGATGCTGCAAGAAACTTAACTGGGTTGCTGCACCTTTGCAATGGGGTGAAATTGCCCTGCGCACCTTGGATTTTGAAAGGTACGTGGAACCCAGCTGAGAAGGGGCTGCAGCAGAGATGGCGTCTCTGGCTTCATTACATGACACAGGTAGGCATGCCACTTCTCCTTTAGCTACTTCTCACGTCTATTAGTTTTTCTTAAATATGGTGTGCCACAAAATTTTGAAATGATGTGGAGTGGTGTCTTGAGTCTCAAAAAGGCTGAGAACCACAGTTCTAGGCAAACACACTTTCTAGATTACATTTATTTCGCTATCTGGAAGTAAAATGGAGAATCTGAGTTGATTCTTCCCCTGGAATGGATATAAAACCTCTGATCTATGTACAGAGTGCATATGGAAGCACTGAGTACTTGTTTCAGGCTCAGCTGTCCTTCCAGGTACTCATTAGTGAATCAGGCTGTGAGTTTGACTGCTGAAGTGACAATAATATCTCCAACTCTCCAGGAGAGTTTAGGATAAGATAAACAAGTTCTATGACTTTAAATGGTTTCTTTGTTATCATTTAACATAATTTTACTTGGTGTTCCTGCATATACTTAAATTTTGGGTCTGTCAATGATTTAAATGTTTGATGTCACTCATCCAAGCCTATGTCATGTCTTTTCCCTGCCTCTTTTGATAGGTTTACTAATTCTGGGTATTCTTGGTCTTCTTTCATCCATCTGGTGCAGAATCCTTTATTTGAACTAATAGTAGTAAACTAAAGGCAGTGAGGGGCATCTCAGCTGAATATCTTGGAAAATGCCATACAATAGTATGATTGTATTGAGTAACAACCCCCCAACAATAAAAAACTTAAGCACTAGAAATAAAGTTAACTTATTGACAGTTTACTTAAGGAAATCTGAAAATTGGAATGTATACCACAGTATCAGTATTACTTGTCTTGAGTATCGACACTGCTATTACAATCAATTTAGTCTCCTTTTGTGATGCCATTGTAACACACAAAAATATATCTTCTTTCCTTTGGCTAAAGCCAGGCAGTGAGGAGCCATTCCATCAATGAACAGTCAGAATTTCTTGTTTTTTAAGCTGGTAAAGAAGAAATTCTAGAGTAACTGTGGTTCTTTTATTTTCAAATTTGTTCATAAAGCAGCCATAAAAATGTAGCTTTACATTACATGATATGATGCAAGAAATCAATATGCTCTGTTCAATTTAGAAAACTGAAGTTGTGGAGAGGTTGTTTTTTTTAAATTGTATTTCATTTTTGTATTTTGTATCACTATCTTTCCTCTGTCTAGCACAGGGGTGGGCAAAATGCGGCCCAGGGGCTGGATATGGCCTGCCAGGCCATTGTATATGGCCCGCGGGGCTCCTAAAAAATTTGGAAAATTAACATTTATCAGCCCTCAGCTGCCTGTCATGCAGCCCTTGATGGCTTGCTGAAACTCAGTAAGCGGCCCTCTGCCCAAAATAATTGCCTGCCCCTGGTCTAGCAGCTTTCAAGGGCCTGAAAGCTGTGCTGATGAATTAGTCTTGGTTTGCCACACATTTATCCACACCCTTGGTAGATAACAGGCCACTAATTGTGTGTAAATTGTGAAGATGTTCCGGTCTGAGTAGACTACCCACTAGACAATGGAGCATCAAACTGAATATTAGTGACCTGAAACAGTTTTACCAAAGTGTGTAATGTCACATTTTAAAATAATAAATGTGTTTAAAAATGCAGTGTCTTGATGTGTAATACTGTCTTAATTCATGGAGAATCCTAGAACGCACTGACTTTAAAAAAAGAAAGAAATATACAAAGACGATTTTGTACAGCAAATACATTTACCATGACTTCTACTTTTTATTAGTATAGGATCTGTATTTCAACTTGGAAACATTCTCATAGAAACTGAGCAATCTGGCTCTCTGGATATGGCATAGTAATGTACTAGCTTGTGTGTATGAGGTCTTATTATAGAGATGTCAGTTTTAGTTTGAAACATAAACATATTTTTATTTATACATTAGTGCTTATAGTGATCAATGACAGTGTGTGTAGTATATTAGAATTTGGTTTTGATCAGTAGAAAGCAATTATTCATAAAACTCAAAACAGAAGGCAAAGTTGTGAAAGAAAGAAGAAGAATTATGGCTTTCTTACAGGGAAGGTAATTTTAATATAGACGAGATTGGTCCAAGTCCTGCAGTTTGGATTGATAGATTATCTAGCAGAACTATCATTTCAATAATCTCAATGACAGTACAGCAGTGGATACTTGGTACAATATTATAAATTAAATTTACTGCAAATGTCATTGCAGAGAATATGGAAAGAAATCCGTCATTTGTGTTTGTAGAAGTTAAGATAGGAAAAATTTAAGATTCCTTGACAAAACATAACAAAAATGATCTATATGATATGGCTATATACCAATTGTCTAAAATGTTCCTTTCCTCATTACTTTCTTCATTAGTGTACTTGAATTACAACAAGGTTTATTTCCCTGGCAAGAAATGATGTTCTATGTGAAGACAGACATGTTATCCTACAAAAAGGTATCTAAAGTAGGGAATACCAAACCTATGGGTTTGAGAAATCCTCACCCTTTCAGAATGCAGGCATGTTTCTGTCCAATAACATGCTATTCTTGTAAAACCATAATACCTAAATTATGGATCACTAATTAGCACTCACCTCCACATAGAGCCATATACTTACATAATAGTTAGGACGGAGATATGTCTGGTGATGAAAGAATACTGGGAATTCCTAGTGAGGTGGAGAAGCAATGAAAAAAGTATTATTCTTTACACTTGTTTGGTAGTCCCATTTTATTTATTTACATTGGAGCATACATGAGGAACCTATTCATTTTAAACAAAATTAAAAATTAGTTAAATTTTTTACTTTCAATACTTGTGAGAATTATTAAATCAACCACTACAGATCTGGTATGTCATCTCCCCAGAGATGAACCTTACTAGCTTTGGTAAGGGTACAGAATTTGAACCAGTAGCTGTAAAACAGAATTTCAAGAAATGTAGTTTATTTGTTCTGTTTCAATCTTTTTCAAATAAACAGAAATTCAATCTGTACTGCAGCTTAACCCTCTGGTTGCTGTACATGCATCCTCCTAAGACATTCAGTTGGCTAGCAGAATGGAAAATACAGACATTCTAATTAATGTGAAGTGTGACATTTAAAAAATTATAATTTAAGTGAAATCCTGAATTGCTTTAACCTATATTTTATATAAAGTGTGGGCCACTGGACAGGGCACCAAGCTGGGGCTCAGAAGACCTGGGTTCTTACATCCAGTGCAGCTCTTGGCTTGCTCCTTGACCTTAGATAAATCACATTGTGCCTTTTAGTGTCCCCACCTCAAAAATAGTAATAATAATACCCTCCCTTATAGAGTGCTTTGAAGTCTGCGGATGAAAGCACTTTACAAAATCTAAGCAGTCTTCATTATAAGTAGCAGTAGCACTGTACTTTAACTAGTTTTAAATATGAAGAAATGATTGCAGATAAAATATTACAGTTCAGGAAGAATAGTCATCTACCTGATTTTTGTGTTAGCTGTAGTTTGAATAAAAGATCCTGCTAGTAAAAGACATGCAAATTGGACACATTTGCCTCTCTTTCAAAACAAAAAAACAAAACAGCGTATTTTTCTGTTTTCTGGTCTATTCCAATCCTTTGCTTCTCCTCTTCTGTATTGATTCATCTTCACTTTTCTGAGATTCATCATTTAAATGTCTCACTACTTATTTTCTTTCCTTGGACTTCCCAGCCTGTTAACTCAGACTACTGGAGGAATCCCACCCCATTGAAACTAAACCCTGCAAGGTATCTCCACTGGGGGTGAGGACTTGCAGAAGAGATAGATACAGCAAGGTAACTCATATGCAAGGAGGTCATTTTTTCCAAACTCTTCCCATTTTTCAAGTTCCTCTAGAGCTAATGTGGGTGAATTAAAAGTACTAACCAATGGAACACAGGGGGCACATCTACACATGCAAAAGATCCAGGTGCAGTTTCCTCTTAAGTAAACCATGTTACCAGATTGCCCATCCCTTTGGGGTATGCTTATTTATTAGAGTTACGTTTCCGAGGTCACTGTAATTCTATCAATGTGCTGCTTGTGTCACTCGTGTTTCTATATGGAGCTGTATCTATCTCTTCTGCAAGTCCTCACCCCCAATGGAGACACCTTGCAGGGTTTAGTTTCAATGGGGCGGGATTCCTCCAGCTACTGAATCGATCAAACACATGCAGGTTAACAGAGCACATCTGAGTCAAGCCAGCTTACTCACCATTTCCAGGCTGATACCCTCATGCACCCCAATCTCAGCACAGGAATAGAGTACTTCTGAGCTGGCTGGGTCAGACAGCATTTAGAGGCTGACCCCCTCATACGCCACAGCTCAGCACAGCAGAACAATCAATAAAACAGTCAGACACATGCACACAGGTTAATAGGGTAGCTCTGAGTGGGCAGGGTTACTTAGCACTTCCAAGCTGACACCTTCATGGGCCCAGCTCATCACACCCCTTATTTCAGTAGAACAATAATAAATGCAGTTAGACACACACACACTCACAGGGTATGTCTGATAAGGCTGGGTCTGATCAGCCCTTTCAGCTGATACTCTCATGTGCCTCAAAACTCAGCATGTTCCAATCTCTTGTCATATGTGTCCTAGTAGTAACTCCCTTGATGAGCAGACTCCACAGGATCTTTGCATTTTATAGGGGTCTTTGGCTTAAGTAAAAGAAGCATTGCTACAGAGCAGGTGGGGAGGTAGAGGAGGAAGAGTAAACGAGGTTCATAGAGAGGGTATAGCAACCAGCTTGACTATAAAAATTATTTTATTGTCAGGTATATGAAACTGATGATGATACTAGTAGTAATAGCCACACAAGGAAACACAAACAAAACAGTTACAATATTACACAGTTTCAGTTAGGTATTTGGGGAAGTCTAGCTCAAGTTTGATCAGCAGAAGTCAGGTTTAGAAAGCTGTGCCTGGAGTGGGAGGGGGAGGGAGAGATTAAATCAATTCTGAGGCTTAGAAAGTGGGCTTGCTCAAATTTGATCAGAAAAAATTCAGGTTTAGAAAGCTGTGCCTAGAGTAGGAGAGAGGAGGAGAGAGGGATTGAACCAAATCTGAGGTTTAAAAAGTAGGCTTAAACAAAAGAGGGATAGAGAGAGAGAGAGAGCGAGTTGGGGTCTTACCACTCCAAGGTTCCCAGGTGTTTGTTGAGAGGCAGAGCCCCCAGCACTCTCATTGAAGGCATTCCAGGCAGAAAAGGAGTGGAACTGGTGCAGCTTTTGGATCCAAGCACCAGGACTGAAACTTGAGCTTTTGTAGGGAACTAACAATGGAGCACTAGGTTTGTTTATGGGTAAACAATGCCTCATATGCTGGACAAGAGGAACTGATCACTCCTGGCTAAGGGTGGCATTACTCTGAGGAAGCTCACAATGCAAAGAGGCAGATTCAGTGTTTTGGGTAACAATAAAGGAGTCATTACCAAAATTGGTCTGATAAATGATGAGCTGGGTGTGTGCAGACCTGTGTTGATTAGCATTTGGAGCAGGGATCCCCCATCATGCAGTGCTCCCCTGCTTCTCTGGTCCCAAAGTTTAGTGCCTTGGAATCTCTGTTCTCCACTGTGAATGCTAATGAAGGTGGCTCCCAGTCTCATCTCCAATGCAAACGGGACTAGGGGAGTTGCCTTAATCCTGTCACCCTTATCAGTAGGGGTTTGTGTGCGTTTCTCACTGCATCTTAATTGCCTTTTGTAAGTCCTTCTTCTGATCAGTTCTGGTTCAGGCAAAGTTGGGGGCAGGAGGAGAGTCCTTCATGAGTCAGACAGGCTGGGTACTGTGCCAGGGTTCCCTAGGAAAAAAGAGCTGACAGGTAACAACTACTTGAGTGTAAATGCTCGCAGAATGTGCCTACACATGCAGGGATGTGGGAGATTTGCTGGTCCTAGCAGCAGACTGCTCCTGCTCCCTGCAGCCCTGCAACTGGCCCTTGCAGCACACAGAGGGAGCTCTAGGCTACCCCTGGGTGCTAGTCCAGGGGCCAAGAGATAACTGTCTCCTGGCAGGGGCTGGGACATTGCTCCCTGGCTCCGGGAGCTGCCTGCTGCCGGGGCACACTCCACCACCAGAGCCCAGGCAGGGACAATGGGGTTCAGGCTGGGAGATAAGGCTTTCCCAGTACCAGCCCTGCAGAGCAGAGGCCGGGAGCTCCCTGCTGCCAGGCCAGGGATACATTGTCACCACCCAGGCTCCAGTGGTGGAACCGGCCCTGGCAGCAGGCAGCTCCTGGGAGCAGGGAGCAGTCTCCCATCCCCTGCTGCCTGGCTGACTAGGAGCACATTTGCTCCGTCAGGCGTCTACACATTTACTACAGCGCAGTTACTAATCATGAGTAAATTTACTACTTGCTCACTACTCACAGGTAGCAAATTTACTCATGATTAGAGCTGATTACTTCACAGTAGGCATCTGCATGTATAGATGCGGATGCTTACTGTGCAGTGATTAGCTCTACTGCACAATAAAGCACCTTGTATAGATATGCCCAGTTTTATGCAATCGCTCAGTCTCCTGCATGGCAGATTTACCCCTGCTCAGAAAAGGGTGTCACAACTGTAAAATATGCATATATTCTAATGTGGCGCTGCAATAATCCACTGGGCAGAAAACAATAGTCCTCTTTCATTTAACCGTGAGTAAATTTAGAAATTTAGAAATTTAGTAGATGATGATTCATAAACTGTCATTTACGTCATCAATATCCATTGATGAATGTTAATCTTTTTGAGAGAATTTTGGCTGATTTGGACTATAACACTAAGAACATTTTTCATGTCGTTACTTGCTTTGTCCATGACAGCGCCTAAAACATGTTTCTTCTTTCCTTTACAGCCATCATTCTTTGGTCAAGGAGGAATTGATGGGAATCCCTTATCACCAAAGGAAACAGTCTAATTTTCTTTGGCCAAAAGGCTAAGGACATATAAGGTGGTGTATGGGAAAAATTGAAATCCAACAGGTGTACGGAGAGGTCTTGAATGGTCAAAACAGCCAGCCAGCCTTCATGCATAAAGAAGAACCATCTCAAACAAAGATTTAATGTAGTCGCACACTACCCCTTGCAGGAGGCAAAATCCTAGATCCCCATTCCAGAGATACAGACAATTACTGTTACTACAATGCTTCTCACTTTTTATTGGAAGTTATCCCTACTGCTAATCATAGCTTTGGCAAATACAGTGCAGAAGTGTTGCATTGATAATACGGTAAGGTTTCATCATCATAAGCTATAATGTAGGTGACTGACAGGAAATGCATGAGTCAGACTACTTAGCACTTGGTGAATCAATAAGAGAAAAAAATGGACAAAGGTACTTTGAGAGATGTCATCAGAGAGAACAGTGGCTTTGAGGGGTCCAGCCTGGATGTTAAGAAAACTGAGGGTACAGAGTTTTCAGACCCTATTAAGTCAAGGCTAACTCCAAGGTCTGCACAGCTAGGAGCTGCCTCCGGATGGCTGGGAGCTGCTGGCACAGCTCCCCTCCCTCCTGCCTCCTGGAGCTCTGAGTTAACCCCAAGCTCTGCACAGCTCAGTGCTGCCCCCAGAGCCCGCAATGTCTTTCCCCCACCCCCTGGAGCTTGGGGCTTACTCAGGCAGGAGTTGTGGCCCCCTGCTACGTGGGTTGACTGACAGCAATTTGCTTCCAGTCTGCATTTACATGTGTGCTTTGGTGCATGCATTTAAAATGCTGTTTTCAAGTGTCTGCATCTTTCGGTGATAGAAAATGGCACTTGAAATTAATCTACTGTGCACCAATTGCTGTACACATGTAGATGGTACCACTTTGCTGTTCATTAGATTAGTCTAATGTGCAGTAAAGCACACATGTAAATGTGCCCACTGGTGTGAAAAGTCTACATTAAAAAAAGTATAAAAAACTAGAAACTTTATTAACAAGTGGAAACATCAGCACTTTTGATGCAGTTCATTGTGAAGTGGAGCTGCACAATGTAAGTCTGTGACTTGACTCTTAAACTTTGTTAGCAGGTCAATATAGAAGTCAGAACAAAATATAAAAATATTCCCACAAAATACAGCTGACTAGTAGGATTACCTGATCTACCCACTAAGGGAAAGAAAAAGACATTTTAGTAGTGGACAAAGGCAAACAAATGTGCCACTCACTGAGCGCAATAAATATAATAGAAATGTGTTAAACTGAGAATGGATTCCTTAATGCATATTAAAAATGATATTTTCCATTATGAGGGCAATGTAAATACATAAAGATTACTAATTAGCCAAATCACCTCTTGGCACCTGGACTCAGTGTATGTATTATATGGATATTCTTCATACCACTATAAGCTGTGACGCAAAGGGACCCTTGCAGATGGCATACAGTCAGCATGTTATGAGCTCCAAGACAGGCTCTTTCTTCAGCTAAGCCAATAGCAGCTGCAGTAACTTTGCCTCAGAAAAAGTGTAAACATCTTCCTTGCAGCATAGAGCCATATACAGAAGAGACCCTTCATAGCCCACTATAAGACAATAGCCTTTTTGACTGTTTAACATCTGCTGAAATACTATGGGTTCATTGCTGCATAGCTCAATTACAGTCCTGCGGGGTCTGGGGGAGAAAGCTATCCTGGAAGCTCCCAGACACATGGAGCTTAGAGTTGGTCCTATGGAACTTAGAATTGGTCCCAAGCTCCAGGGGGCCATGGGGAGCTGTACGGAGCTCGGAGCACTTTAATGCACCTGAATTGAATGTGCAACATATTCAGGAGCATTAATTGCATGTGTAGGCATGCCCAGTATGTGGATACATAAAAATAGCAAAGGATGGTTTTTTCTCTGCATTTTTGTTTGCCATTTTTTTTTTAATAAAATATTTTCATTGTAAACTTCTTATGTACTGGAATGTGCCATAACATACCAAGCAAACTAGCTGATTAAAAAAGATAAGTGGTAAACAAACAAAATCATAAAATACATATTGCTTTCCATATAGAATCTACACCATTTTACTTTGAGCATATTACTTATTGTCAGGAATTACTACTACTATTTACTATGTTATTCATATATGGATTAAAAGTTAGACATGCTATCAATGCCTAATTAGACAACTCCTTACGTTTAGTTAGTACACTCTATACCTTAACTATAAGACAAACCTATCTCCTATCTTTTCTTCCATGCTAATGTTATTAAGATCAATATAGTGCTAAAATATATATGCTGCTAAATATTAAGTAATGCTAATTTAATAAGCACTGCAAATTGTTATACACCTTTTATTATCTTCCTAGAATGCAAAATAAAGTGCTGTTTCACCCTGTTTTTAATTTTTTTTTCTGAGTTTTGCAGTGTTCTAGATCTGAGTAACATACAAGCTTGCTGTGAAATGAGTTGATAGAGCATCAGTTTTTTAAGAAGCTGATACATGAACCAGCAAAGTTTGGGACCAACTACTCCATATTCTTTTCACTTTGGGGGCTGGAGGGGAAGAGTAAAAATCATAATTTGATCCATCTGCAGAAAGCATTAGGAAGCTGAAAGATTACAATCTGAGAAAAAGCTTCTCATCTTCTAAGGATAATCTGAAAACCTAAATCAGTGTCTAAAAATAAAACAGATCATTTTCACCAGGACCTATCTTAAAAAAGAAGAGTTCCACCTTAAAATAGAATGAATTCTAAATCCCTGAAAAGGTGCAGGATATGTTGTAAAAGATCAATTGAAATTTTAGACAAATGTATCAGTTAGAGGACTAAATGAAATATTTCTTTGAAATGCTCAGACCAAAGCCTCAAAGATTATTGATTTTTAAAAGACATTTAATTTAGAGTACAAAGTTTGCTTTCATTACTTAGTTAATGTGGGGACTGCGAAATTTAATTAAAGATAGCAGTAAAGGGTCCTAGACCATTTTTTCAAGAATTCTACCCTGCATAAAAAAGGACTCCCAGAACTATATTGTGGTTTGCTCTAACAAATATTTTTGCTATGAAAGAAATTAAGAATGCTGAACTCAAAATCTCTGAACTACATGTTGGACTCATGGTATACATACCAAGTCTAATAAATAGTGGGTGCATCTACACATACCATTAAGGTGATATGATAAACTTCAGCACAGTTTGCGCTGTAGAGCTGCCCTGGACTAGCAGCAGGCTTAGGGGGTCAGCCAGTCTCTGGGTGGTAGAGGTGGGCAGCGGGGGGCTGGCTGGGGCAGCTCTCACACTTTAGCATCTTTGTGCATCAGCCAGCCCCTGTAACCATCTACACATGTGTTTCAGCACATGTAATTACTCCTCTGTATGATAGTACTGTCCCTGATACTATTATTCTATGGCGGGGGTTAATTTATTGTGTCCTAATACTGGCACATAGGTAGATGGTGACACTTTACTGCAGACCTAATTACTTTACTGCAATAAAGTGTTGATGCACTAATGGGGATGCACCAACACGCCAATGGGGGTGCACTAATGGAGATGCACCAATGCACCAATATGTTGATGCACCAATGGGGATAAGTGGGCATGAATTTCTTTAAAATAGTTTCTTTCAAAATGTTAAGATAAGTTGTTTTTTTTCCCCCCATGGAAATGTATGTAAAAAATAGTGTTAATTGGCAATGTAATTGTATTATATACAACAAATAGCTTTCCTAAGTTGTATTATTTACAATAAATAGCTTTCCCAAGTAAATGGTCTTGATAACAAGCTATGCTTGATGGTGAGACAAATTATTTATGTTAGTTAAAATAACATGCAATCTTTTTGAAAAATAAGGAAGATCTAGACAGAAAAAATCAATTTGGAAACTACTCACCTATTTAACTGAATAGATTTACTGAATATCTTTCAAAGCAGTTACCAGTGTGGAAACTCGCCTTATCCAGATGGAAATACCAACTGTTTTCTCCTCAAGTTACAGACGTTAGTTACATGCAGATGTTAGCAACATCAGCAGAAATGTTCTCTTTTAAATGCATCTAAAATAAATACTTATGCTCAGAACCTATGAATTCCAAAGCTGCCTTTGGGGAGGAGAATGTGTGAACAGGAGTAAAATAATTCCTAAGAGAAAAGAGAGCTTGAAGAACTTGCAGGAAGATAGCTCTATGGTGGGGCAATGTCACTGCTGGTGTGGGGCAGGAGGGATAGAAATGAACAAAAAAATTGTAGGAGAAGAAGGAATGGCAGGAGTTTGGGACTGATCAAGGTGAAAAAAGGGATCATGCACTGGTATAAAATATGAAAAAAGAGAGTCCAAACGAAAAAAAAAGAAAGAAAGAATGCACCTGAAAAAGGTTTAAACCTAAATGTAACACTTCACAGATTTAATTTCATAGACATTAGGGCTGAAAGGGACCTCAGAAGATCATCAAGTCCAGCCCCCTGCCCGAAGGGCAGGAAGTCAGCTGGGGTCATAGGATCCCAGCAAGATAAGCATCCGATTTCCTCTTGAAGGTGTTCAATGTAGGTGCTTGAACCATCTCCAATGGCAGGCTATTCTAGACCTTGGGGGCTCAGACAGTAAAGAAAGTCTTCCTCATGTCCAGCCTGAAATGGTCTTGCAGTAGTTTATAACCATTCAACCTCGTCATCCCTTGGGGCGCTCTGGTGAACAAACGTTCCCCCAGACACTGGTGGTCACCCCTGATAAACTTACAGGTGGCCATCAGATCACCCCTGAGCTTGTGCTTTTCCAGGCTAAAGAGCCCCATGGCTCTCAGCCTGTCATCATAAGGTCTGCTTTCCTGACCTCTGATCATGCGCGTGGCTCTTCTCTAGACTCTCTCAAGCTTCTCCACATCCTTTTTGAATTGTGGGGCCCAAAACTGGATGCAGTACTCCAGCTAAGGCCTCACCAAGGCCGAGTACAACAGAAGAATGACATCCCGGGATTTGCTTGAGAAGCATCTATGGATGCAAGCCAGTGTTTTAGTCACTTTGGACACTTAGAGTGAATCTTTTTTTTATTTGGATTATCTCGGTTGGTTGAGATATCCAGTAGTTAAAACCAAAAATACTGGATTCACCTCCTTTTGGGCACTGTGTGTCACCTTCACTTTCATTCTGAATATCTGATGGGTATGAATAAAAATATAAATATATACCAAACATACATTAAACAAATTGTGAGGGTGATTGAACTAGATAAAAATCAAAGCAAATCTGCAGCATTTCAGCCATATCATCTTTTACCCATTTCATTGGCTTTAATGTGTAATGCAATGGTTTTAGAGCACTTGCCAACTTTTCTCTTATGTGATGCAAAAACTAGGCATATGGAGTAAATTAACAACCAAGTGGCAAATTTCATTGCCTTTGTTGGTTTAAGCCAGTCCTGTAACTTCAGTGTTTTGCATTAATAAAATACATTACCAAAAAGAAGTGTGACATCTCCTTAGAGGAAAACATTTTATCTATACAAAGACAAATTAAAGAGCAGGTGCTGGATTTAGGGGAACCTTTGTCAGCTATCTCATTCTTTAGAGTTGAAAGAAATGCTCTTGCTATTTGTTGGCACCTATCACAAAGAATGAAATCCAAGGCTAAAAGAATAACACCTCCTAAAAGTCATAATTACTTATCCAGCAAAGGATTTTGTTGCAGTGTATCTTAGGGAGGATAAAATCATTTGATAGGAAAAAAATGAACTTATTTTAAATGGGATTATATGTGAATATTTGAAAGCTTTATAAAGTGACAAAAATACATCGTTATTAGAATTTCTGAGCAACAGCTTTATTTCTTTTTCAAGCTGCACAATGAAAGAAGGTAAGTTCATCACAGCTAAACAAAATCTCCAGTATCCATGGCATTTCTAGTACATTATAGGAATGATAAACTAAAAGGCAAAAGGCACCCAAAATTCCAGGGGGCAGGTCCTCTCTTGTAGTAAATTACAATGACAATTTTTGCCAGCTGAGAATCTGCAGTGAGAGGTATCCAGGATACAATCGGCATGGAAAGGTAAAGGTTCTAAAGAGCAGTGGATATCTTTGACTATAGAACAATTCAGCCCTAGATCAGTTTACCTTCAAAGACAGCTACAAAATATTGATTTCTTATTCTTAGGTGAGTCAAAAGCACAGCATGACGATAAAGTCACAGACCTACTCTCAATTTTATATGTGCAGTTTTCATTGGGCCCTAAGGCCATAGACCAGATTTGTAAAGTGTTCAGATTCCTATAGATGTAGATATGTGTCTAGTAGGATTTTCAAAGGGGCCTAGGTGCTAACTGCCTTTGATTCCTTTAATTTGAAAGTAAGGGGTGGGAGTTAAATGCTGAAAATGAGGGTTATATGTTTCCTTTAAGACTGTCTGCATCAATGTCATAACCAGGAAAATACCAGCTAGAGCTAGTACTTAAAAAAATGCATGTGTTTGTTAACTATGCAAAGTTACTAAATGTAATGTTGCTTAGATACCACAGTAGTAAGTACCCTGGAAAAAAAACTGGGAAAGGAAGCTACATATTTGTACTTTCTCTTTATGCAGAATATTGTATATCTCATTGTATTGTAGTACTTTACAATGCATGTTCAGTATAGTCTGTTTTTATTTCATATTTTTAATGATCTGTGATTTGTGGCTAGAATGTTAATACACACTACAATTTTAATTCTGCTTGACTGATTGATGTGTAAGGGGGTATCCTCCCAGGGTATCTCTCTGAGACACATTACACAAGAGAGAACATAGATGGTAGAGTTGTCTGGCCCCATTAGCTAAGTAGAGGAGATCATTTGAACTACAGACCCCAGAACACAGCAAAACCCTTGTCTCATTCCAAGACAAGCCAGGGAGACTATACCACAGGGGAGCAATTCTGAGTGCCCCTTAGAGCTCATTTTGCATTATATAAGTGAATGCCATGTGAATATATTATCAAGGCATCTAGGAAAGGAGCTTGTAGTACATGTAATAGAATTTACAAAGCTTTAACAAAACTCTTACAAATTATTATGTTCCTTTTGAAAGGTCTCCTTCCTGTTGAGGGATTGAGCCTCCTTTGGTGTGGAAGCAGGGATATTACTTCTGTACAGGTACCCACAAGGGTCAGAGGGGCATGATTTGGCACTTTTATTTTAAAGTTAATATTCTACTCACATTTATAGGAACTGGTAAATGGGGTGGAGGTTCTTTGGGAAAAATGAAAGTATCCTGGCTCAGAACTACATTAGTAGGCTCTTTTCATTTGTCTTGTTTTTAAGGGAGAATTTGAAATGTAAAAATATATATTGAGCATAGATATTAAAACTAATTTATGTATGTTTTCTTATTCCGACCATGTCATATTAATGTGCTTTCTGAACAAAAGGTAAGAATAGACTCATAGGTCCCTGGTACATGTTGATTTAAAGGTGCCATGAAATCTAATCTTCGGTCCTAACAATCTTGCCTCCTGCCATGCCACATGTGCACAGCAGGAGGCCCGATTTTGGGATGAGAGATCACATTCCAATTGTGCCCTTTCTATTTGCCAGTGCCAGGGGAGGGGAGCCTGGAATCATGATCCTGTGCTCCCCTGCACTAGTAAATTGAAAGTTGGGTGCCCACAGGTCCAGGACTGCGGCGAACAATCGGTTGATGCTCAACTCCAGCACTGCACCAGGGTCTCCAACCAACCCCAATGTAGTACAGGGCTAGGACTAATAATCAGCTGAATGTTGGCTTCAATATCAGGACTGCACTAGGGTGTCCAACAGGCCCCAAACAGTGCTAGGATTGACCATCAGCTGATTGTCAGCTTCGTCCTGAACCACTCCAGGGTCAATTCAAGACCCTGCTGTAGTCCTGTGGCCAGAATTGGCAATCAACTAATTGTTAGCCCTGGCCCTAGACCTGCTACATATTTAATTTAAGTCACCATACAAATGAGTCGTAAAAATGTTCTATATTATAATGTATACTGTGGTATAATGTATAATGAAGAACATTTTATGGCTAGTTTGCCATTTTATGGTGCCTTAAATGGGGTGCATGTGTAGCATAGCATGTTAATTGCAGTATAAATGTAACATGTAGAGAGGCCCATAGCATCTCAGAATTATAGAAAAGTAGAGCTGAAAAGGACCTCCAGAGGTCATCTAATCCAGTCTCATGCTCATCTAGTCCAAACCATCCCAGACAGGTCCTGTCCTAAAATATAACATTTCTGGATCTCTTGTTTTCAGCCATTTTTTTCACTATTGCAATAATTTATGTATACATAGTAGGGGTTCATTCTAACCCAGGGGTGGGCAAAATGTGACCTGTGGGCTGAATGAGGCCCACCAGGCCATTCTATCTGGCCTGCGGGGCCCCTAAATAATTTAGAAAATTAATATTTATCTGCCCCTGGCTGCCTGTCATGTAGCCGTCAATGGCTTGCCAAAACTCAGTAAGTGGCCCCGCGCCTGAAATAATTGCCCGTCCCTGTTCTAATCCCTTCCTTCCAGTTACAGTTACTGTCATTGTGGAATTTGTATCTTTTGAGCTAGCATTTTCCAGATACATAGATTTTTTCCCATTTTGGGTAAAAAAATGAAATGGTTTTAAAAACACCTAGACAGTTGGGGAAGGGGCATTTGGATCTTGTAAGTTGTAAATGTGGGAGAGGAGGCCTAGTATGCACTTTGAAAATAAGAAGAGGATATGGTTGAATGCCTTGTTGAACCCTATGGACTCTTTAGCTTCTTTTTCCTGTAGCATTCATAACTACACAGGATAACAGCCTACCCTCTTCTGAAGAACCAAGAGGTGGTTGTCAGATGATATCTAGCCCAACAGTTCCAGATTATGGAATTTACACACATTATTCTGCAAGTCAAAAGGCTTAGAATATGCAGCTCTTGCATTTTTATTTCTTTCCTTCTGATAAAATGATAGTAAATGGCATAAATCGCATCCTCCTGGAAACACTATAAAGGGTGCACGGATATCCTTGGAGGACTGTTTCAGTTACATTCCCCCCTACAACCTCCCTGTGAGGTTAGTGTTCTATGGAAGATGTTTTAACTCTACATCCTTGGTTAGCTTCAGCCTTGCTTAGACATGGAAGTTACACCCATTTAATTTTTAAGCTGCAAAACACTCTCATTATGGCTAAGAGAAAATGATATGGTTGACTGAAGTCAAATCCTAGTCTGTCAAGCTATACCAAAATAAACTTGATTAAAGTGAATTAGAGGATGGTTTACACAGACGTTTATATACCAGTTAAATGACATTGGCTTAAAAATTGCATCTTTAATAAAGGTTGTTTAACTTTCTCATGTAGTCAAGACTTTAAGGTTATATATTTATACAGTCAAAAATCAGAAAATGCCAATGATGTGATTTCCTTTACAACTCTATCTCCGCCCTCTTCTACATGTTCATTACAATAAGGACTGAAGTAACATGATCAAAGAATATAGCATTACTATATCTTGACACAAGTTTTCAATATTCTTAGACACACAGGGGCAGCATCATATTATACTATGTGTTACTCTGGGTATGCTTGCCCGTGAAATAAATTTGATATTGGAAGGATGTAGTAAAATCGTGCTTTACATAACTGACATTATATATTACACCTGGACCATACTAAAGGCATTTAAAACATGAGTATCCATAGACTGAAGCTTGTTAACTCATGCTAGGCAGACAAGGTTCCTTGGGTGAATTTGATATCTTTTATTAGACCAAGCCAAATGGTTGGAGAATAGTTATTAAGCAAGCTTTCGGGTTCAAAAACCCTTTGTCAGGCTAAGGAAGCTTCAGCAGTCAATTGTGCATAAATTTACAGGCACCATCCATAAAAAACACGGCTAAAAATGCCTGTCTGTAAAATCTGTGAAAAAGAGCCATCCTTAAAAAACAAAGCAACCAGGAGTTTGAGTAAGGCTCCATCCTCTAAAAAAGCTGGAGGCAGTGTTGAAGGACAGACAGAGCAGAGCAGCACCACTTGATATCTGAGAGAAAATGCAGAATCATGCTAGGCAGACAAGGTTCCTTGGGTGAATTTGATATCTTTTATTAGACCAAGCCAAATGGTTGGAGAATAGTTATTAAGCAAGCTTTCGGGTTCAAAAACCCTTTGTCAGGCTAAGGAAGCTTCAGCAGTTGGTGTGTGCTCTTCCTGGATGGAATGAACTCATGCTAAGCGCTCTCTGAGTGTCTCAAAGTTATGCCGCTTCTGGTGAGGGTTAACTCTGGGCCATGCCGCCTAGCTCCTGTTAGGGTAACTTCAGTCTCTTCTATGGCTATAAAATAAGCAATTTGCAAACCTCCAGCATCCAAGAATGCACTGTTCCCAGGCCCTCCACCCCACCTCACCTAGGGCAGAGATAGAGCCCTGGGGTCCTGGCTACTAGCCATGTCCCTGCTGACCAGCCTTCTAGTGGCAAGTCAGAGCTGTGCAGGCAAGAACCAGTATTAACCCTTAATGTGTTACTACTTACAGGGTTTTTGGTTGTAGCCATGTTGGTCTAAGGACATAAGCAGGCAAGGTTCTTTGGGTGCATATGATGTCTTTTATTAGACCAATTGAGTAACTGGAAAAAAAGTTCTAACAAGCTTTCGGGCACAGTCACCCTTCATCAGGCATAGGGAGTCTCTGCTCAACCAGTTCAACCAGCAGAGACTCCCTATGCCTAATGAAGGGTGACTGCGCCTGAAAGCTTGCTAAGAACTTCTTTCCAACTACTCAATTGGTCTAATAAAAGATATCACATGTACCCAAAGAATCTTGCCTTACTACTTACAGCAAGCTCTAACTTGAACACTGCTTAACACTCCACAGATTTAGTACCATCTAAGTGTAACATGTAACTTCACCCATATGGAACAACATTAGTAAAAATTTTCTGGCACATAGCTGTCATCTCAATTTACAACTAAGATAGCTTTACAGTTAATCACTTCATATTCTTCATGCTGTTGTTTGAGAGTGTAGCTGCTGATTAAGACCTTGATCCTTCGATCAGATCTAATTGGGTATGCCTGCCCAAAGAGGTTCTGCATTCTGATTGCAGGATCAGTTTAGGATCATAAGATCATAGGAAAGTAGGGCTGGAATGAACCTCACAAGATCTTTTAGTTCAGTCTCCTGCTCAAGGCTGGATCATCCCTGACTAAACCATGCCTGCCAAGTGTCTGTCCAACCTGCTCCTGAAAATTTCCAGAGATGGAGATTCCCCTATGGCCATCTTCATCCTTCCTGTAATCATCATTCAGGTATTTGAAGATTGTTATAAAATCCCCGCCTAAGTCTTTTCTTCTCCAGAGTAAATAACTAGCTCTTTCAGGCATTCCTCATAAGTCATGCATACCTCTAATCATTTTTGTTGCTCTCCAGTGGACTCTTTCAAATTGGTCCACATTCTTCTTAAAGTGTGGGGCCCTAAACTGGACACAGTGCTTCAAGTGATGTCTGGAGTTGCTCTGGGGTGCACATTTGGGTGCTGTGTTTTTATTGCAGTTATAGCCCAAGCTAGTTAGATTAAAGACAGTGAGAACAGCTGTTGCAACTACATTTCCTAATCACAGTTGTAGACATAGGGGAGGACTGTGTGCTGTTGTTATATCAAAATCTTAGGGTAAACATGCAGAATAAGAAATATATTCCAAGATGCCAGACTTAAACATCTGAAATTGCATAAAATTGCATTATATTATTTTGTATGATTTGAGGAGTAGGATGTAATTTTTAATTAAAGACTGTTGTAATGATTCAGTACAAGGAGACAGAATTAACAGCACTCATGTAACCTTGTCTTTCCTATTTCATGACTTTTTAGTTCTCAACCACATAACCCTAATTTTTTCTTAATATGAATATTGTGTTTTTGATTTCTTTTGACAAATATCCTTCTTACATTTAATGCAAACTCTGACTATATTTATACAGTGACATCCTATGCAATACTGTAAACATATTCTTGGGACTACACTGATTTCCTGCAACATAGAAAGAAGGACTTTCTTTAACTAAACCTGGACGTTGCATTCTTCACAAAGTTTATTAAAAGCACTGAGAAAACACAATCCCAAATATTCTCTATTTCAGTAACAAAATTTCAATTTCTGTTAAAATATGTCTGCTGTTAACATCTGTTACATGAAAGGACTGACATCTGTCAGCAGTGTAATTTGTTTTTTAATATGTAGAGCATATAATACAGAAGTCTGTATAAGTAATATAGTATTTTGATGCCCTGTGTATACTGTGACAATGACAATCACTGCTTTCTTTAGTTGCTCATGGCTGCAAGGCTTAATTCTGTAATATGCTGAGTGCTCTTAAATCTCACTGAACCAGTGACGTTGAAGACATACAGCAGTTCACAAGTGTTCAGTATTTGGCCAGGATCAAGCTACTAATGATTAGTAAATATTGCCAATAAACTGAAAAATATAATAAATGTGAACTTCAAATATCATACAGAGTCATGTCACCTGCTGTCACAGAAGAAGGTCATACTCGCCACTTTTCATTCTTTCAATTTCCCAAAAGGCTTGTCATGGGAGTCATACTTCACCAGTCCCTATTCACAAATGAGGAGACTCTTGCACGTGCATGAGCACATATTCCTTCACTGCTTGATAATAAAAACTGTGGTTTATCTAGCCCATCCCCTGACTGTTAATCAGGATATGTATTCGTACACAGTCCTGTTTAAAAGGAAAAAGGTTATGAAATGTTAGTACTTTAACTTCATTGTTCAGAATGGCCTTAGTCTACATTGAATACGCAAGCATTTCTCTATCCATAATTTAGCATCCAAGTCATTTGTTAGCTGGGGAATCTGGGTGAGTGTACTTTGAAATGGAGGTGAGAATGACTCTGCTGCCACTGCACTAAAAAAAACACTTCCTACAAATGCTTCCTGCCTCAGATTTTAGACCTTCTACTACCACCTTAACAAGGGGCTGAATGCCCTCAACTCCTACTGATATCAGTAGGGTAAGGATGCCCCACAGACCACAGGTTGAGGCTCCCTATATTTTAAATCCAGCTAGAAAACTGGATTGGGTATGCAGCAGCTCTGGCTTCCTCAAGCACTGCTATCACCAATATTTTATTTATTTATTTGATTTATACGCTGCCCTTGCCAACAAAGGCTCGGGGCAGCTTACGATAAGAAGACGGATATAACCTGAAAAAAGGAGCACAACAATATGTTTAACCCCTGCTGAGCAGGGAGAATATCTAGGGGGTTGGGGAAATCTTCATTGTCCATTGACATTTAGCCAGTGGTCTTTCTCTGCTTGTCTATGCCTGTCCATCAAAAACTGGATCGAGACCCACATTTTCTTTTCCTCTTTCAGAATGTATAAATAAGGTTCTCAATGCTTAATAACTGGGGAGGGGGAAGAGGAGTACAATTGGTGCTGCTTCACCAGAAACATGGGTCTATAAGTAGTGTAGTGCCAAATTATGGTATTTCCTTCGTTTGCTCTGACTCTCTTAATTTTCCTCATTCTTTGTGATAAGGGATTTGTTCACATGATGGGCTGGACATGTGAGGGAGGACAGGGGTCCAAGGTAGCTATAATTTTCCCAAATCATCTTTTGAAGTCAATCTTTGGTATTCGGTTGAACTGAACTGTGTACTGCACAATGTTTGCTAAAGTGTGTTCGATCCCTGTGATACCTTGTTACGCGGTTTTGTACAGTAATACATAGATTTTCCATAAAGCATTCTGTGTACGATTTTGCTGATTGGATACAGAATTTCATAAAGGCTTTACTGAGCTCAGAAGGCACTTTCTAACAGTCACAATTGTGTAACTTTACGCAGTCTAATGGATGAACTTTCTTTATGTTCAATATAGCACTCACTGCAATGAGTCATAAAGGCTTAAATGTATTTAATGTAGTTAGTTGTATCTGTTGTCCCAGCAGTATATCTGTAGGAGGGAAAATGTAAATCAAAGGCTAATATTTCACATTTATTTTAAAATATGGATTAGTTTTCCTGTTAAATAAATGTTAATTTATTTAACATTGCTCTCTTTCTTTTACATTGCATTTTTTTACAAAGCATCACGGAAATGCATATGCAGACACAACAGCTCCTTTCATGGCAGACAGCACATTCAAGATGTAGTGAGAACTTTGAAGCTGTTTCTGTGTCTCACACATGGGGAGGCTATTTGAGCTGCTTTGTCCTCCCGGATGCCATTTTCCTTTTATTTCACCTTTGATTTTCTATAATCTGTGCATTTTAATTCATTTGTGAATGATATCTATCACAAGTCCTTTTATTTAGGCACTTCTGTAGTTTAAAAAAAAAGAGGGCGTCACTTTACATTACCCAGATAGATAATATTTACATACTGAACTGTATGTGCTTGTGTACTCACTTACTACATGTGTGTGAGCAAATCTAGTTGTAGGTGTGCTGTGATTTTTGGACTTTGAACAATAAAAGTATTGGAATGAAAGTGTAGTTCAACTCAGTCTTTCATCACCAGTCATTTTAGAGATTTTTACATAAGCAGACATACATGGGTGAAGTGTGGCACCAAAGAGAACCTGACTGATTTATTCAGATAGGCTGAGCAGCACAGTCAGCCACCTTCACAAGCTGAACATACCAACATTTAAACTTTTTTACATGTAAGCTACATTTACACAGTGTGACTACATTTTGTGTAGGTTGGTATTACTGTATAACAGTATACTATACAAGTATACTATACAACAATACACTTTCCTGACATCTATTGACCCTGTTTTCTGAAGTCAAGAACTAAGCCTTTTGCTTCTCCCAAGTCTCCTTTGGTTTAAATCTCTCAGAACCCCCAGGTTCTTTGAATAGCTCTTCCAATTACTTGGTATGGTATACAAAGTATTAAAATAAACCCCAGTTGACAGAGGAAGTGTTAAAGTCAATGGCAGAAAGGGTTTTTCCTTTATGTATCATGAGTGTCTCATTCAAGTGAGCTTTTTCTTGAAGTGTTTTACTAATTATTTATTTTGGGCTATATAATTTATCTATATTATCAGTGTGACTGTACCTTCATTAAATATTAAAGCTGGATAAATCCTTAGTAACTAGAAGTGACTCTATATTGCTCCCTAATGAAATGTGTAAAGAGTTCCACATTTTTCCTTCCACCTGGTCCCTAAAATTCCTTCAGGATGTTAGGATAGTAATTGCTTTACCTGGTAGCCCCCTGAGAACAACCATGTGGAAAACAACATGTATGCTGTTATGAAAGGGCCACAGTTTTTCCCTTAAGTAACTCTTGATTGAGT
>NW_005841834.1:1302618-1303344 GCF_000455745.1 Alligator sinensis | reverse complement strand
GTAGGGAAACAACCTTAATGCCCAAAAAAGTCCTTCATGGACTTAAAAACAAACTAAACTCTAGTTTAAGTCACAGAGTTATCTGAAACAAGTGCAGATAAAATATTTATACCAAACTACATTATCCTGTCTACATCATGAATGTTACAGAGGAAAGAAAAACCCACACATTTTTAGAAGTTGTTGGAGCAGGTGATCTTAAACATTCTTACACTGTGGTCCTAATGGTATCAGTGAGATTATTGCAGACCACTTCCTCCCCACTCCTAATCACATGTTGTTGGAAGAAACTCATGGATTGTACGTTTAAAGGATTTATACTAATTTATTCATATACTTAGTTGTGCAAGGACGTAAATTGCTATACTTCATAGATTTCATAGACATTAGGGCTGGAAGGGACCTCGGAAGATCATCGAGTCCAGCCCCCTGCCCAAAGGGCAGGAAGTCAGCTGGGGTCATAGGATCCCAGCAAGATAAGCATCCAGTTTCATCTTGAAGGTGTTCAATGTAGGCGCTTGAACCACCTCCAGTGGCAGGCTGTTCCAGACAGCTCGGACAATAAAGAAATTCTTCCTTATGTCCAGCCTGAAACGATCTTGAAGTAGTTTGTGACCATTCGACCTCGTCATCCCTTGGGGCGCTCTGGTGAACAAACGTTCCCCCAGATACTGGTGGTCACCCCTGATAAACTTGTAGGTGGCCATCAGATCACCCCTGAGCCTG
>NW_005841834.1:1299262-1299470 GCF_000455745.1 Alligator sinensis | reverse complement strand
GGTGGGCCTTAGGGCCCTTGACCACCTTGGTCCATGCACCTGGCTGGACACAGCAGGAGGTCCCAAAGTCCTCCTTTGGCGTGGAGGGGGACTGTGGTCTACCCTCTGCCTCCCGGGGGAGAAGGGCCTGGCAGTAGGAGTCTATCTCCTGCTCGCAGGCCCTGATGGCACGCAGTCTCTGGACTGTGGCCTGGAGCTCCTCCAGCTG
>NW_005841834.1:1294628-1299105 GCF_000455745.1 Alligator sinensis | reverse complement strand
CCCATTCCGTGTCATGCCTCTGGGCGCTGGCTACGGCTGCGGCTGTCTACCCTGGGGGGTGCACAGGCAGGGTCCTGGGCCCTCCCGCGCGCACTCCACGCTAACTCACGCGCCGGCAGAGAAGCGCGCCTGTTTGCGCAGCCTGGTCGCGTGGCTCCCTGGGGGGCTGGGCGAAGTAGGGGGCTGGGCGGGGCTTGACCTGGCCCGGCTCCACTCAGCCGCCTCCTCCCACACTTAATTGCTAGGACCTAAAAAAAGTTGTGTCCTGCCACACAACTCTACTGAACAGTAGTCTTGGGCTACTGTGCAGTCAGCATCTTGTGTAGACATGGCCAGTAACACCTATTTGAAGCTGGTCTGGGATTTAGATTAGTAAACTATTGTGTAGATGAATTTGTGGGCATAAAACAGGTGAACTATTCAAAGATGTGAGTTAAAGTCATGAGAGGGCTACATACTTCTATGCTTAGATAATGTCTCCACAACTGGAAGTTATAGAGTAACATTTCTACAAAGATCTCATAGAATCATAGAGAAGTGGGGATGGAAGGGACCTCCAGAGGTCATCTAGTCCAGTTCCCTTACTGAGGCAGGATCATCCCTATCCAAACCATTCAAAACAAACCATCATCTAAACTCTGCAGAAGCCTGCCATCAATCCTAACACAATACAGACCTAGCACCCAACTGCCACAGGGAAAGCAGGGGAACCATGGCAGCCTATGTCCTGCTTCTATGAAATGTTGTCAATATATGCTCAAGAGATCCCAGGTAGAGGGCCACACCCCCATGCTATAGAGGAAGGCAACAACCCCCAGTCCATACCAATCTGACCATGGGATAAAATTCCTTTCTGACCTCAAATATGGTGATCGGTTTGACTCTGGAGGGGCAGGAAGCTCCAGCTTTGGTCCCAGCAGAAGCATTGGCACACTCCAGTCAAGGTCCCTAAATTTGGCTGTAGCGAACACCCAATGCTTCTGAGGAAGGCTTGAAAACACCCTGATACATGTAGCAGAAAGCCCAGAAGTATGGGAAATACCTGTATTAGATCATAGGTATAGCTACGCCTAGATCATCCTCAACCAGTGGCCATCCAACTTCTTTTTCAACATCTCCAGTGATGGAGAGTCCATAACTTCCCTAGGCAGTCTATTGCACTGCCTTACTGTTCTAACACTGAATACGTCTTTCTGAATATCCCATCTAAACTTACTTTGCTTCAACTTCAAGCCATTGGTCTACATCCTGTTCTCTGCAATAGGAGAGAATATATGCTTTCCCTCTTTTATACTGAATCCATAAAAGTATTTGAAGACTGCTATTACATCCCGTCTTAAGTGTGTTTTTCACAAGCTGAACATGCTCAGCTCCTCCAGCCTCTCTACACATGACGTGCCTTCCAAGTCCTTTATCATCTTTGTTGCCTTGCTCTGGACCCTCTCTCACTTCTCCATTTCCTTTTTAAAATGTGGAGCCCAGAACTGCACACAGTACTCAAGATGAAGTCTAACCAGTGCTGAGTAGGGAGGCACTAGGGCTGCGCGAAGCTTCGATCCCTGATTCAATTTGGCAGAGATTCAGCCTGATTTGGTGGCTGAATCTCCAAATCCAAATCAAATCAGCAGCCCCTTTAATCTCTCTAAATTGAATCGGAAACCTCTGAATTGATTCAGAGAGATTTGGCTATTCAGACATAGACACAGCTTTAAATGTTTTTTCTACATACCTGGAGGTACCAGGCACAGCTCATAAATGCTGTGATGCTGGGGTGGATGGCATCCCACAGGAGCGTGGGGGGCGGGTGTGTGTTCATTGGCAAACCCAGAAGTGGACCAGAAGCACTTCCAGTCCACTTCCCGGTCTGCCGGGGAGCACGCGGAAGGCCCCTTTGCGCTGTCACCCAAGCTTGGTGACTGGTTCCTCCTGGGTCTGGGGGGGGAGGTACCCAGGGTCCCCCTGCAGCGGATTGCTGACCTGGGGTGGGTGCAGGGGGGGGGGCCAGTGTGCTCCCCGACAGACCTAGAAGTGGACTAGAAGTATTTCTGGTCCACTTCTGGGTTTGCCAATGAACACACACCCGCCCCCCACGCTCCTGTGGGATGCCATCCACCCCAGCATCACAGCATTTATGAGCTGTGCCTGGTACCTCCAGGTATGTAGAAAAAACATTTAAAGCTGTGTCTATGTCCGAATCATTGATTCTCCGAATCAGCATTGAATCTTCAGATTTGGATTTGGCCAAATTGAATCAGGGACAGTGATCTGAATCAACTAATTGAATCACTATTTCCAATTCGGGTCGAATCTGAATCCAAATGGAATATGGCCCATTTTGCACACCCTTAGGAGGCACTATCACCTCCTGTGTCTTGAACTTAACCCTTCTATTGATACATACCAAAACTGTATTCACCTTTGGTGAGGCTGCAAGATATTGCAGACTCATACCAAGTCCATATTTCAGTTCTAAAGACGTGGTTCAGAGGCTTAAAATCTTGTCAAGTGGGGTTTTTTTTAACCTCTTAAGCTGAAATTAGGTGCTGCTCATCAGTTTAGAAACATTTTATATATTAAAAATGAGTGCCTCTGAGAAAAAAAAGTGTGTAGAATATATATGCTTTGCTATTATTTAAAAAAAAAAAAAGATTGCACCCTTTTTTGAAAACAGTACTATGGTCTCAGCAGCAGATAATAGAATTTGGCCGGGGCTTAGTCCATGGTTTACTGATGCGTCTTTCACATGTTCTGCGAAAATTGGATTCAATTTGGTGGTTACAAGTGTTTAAGGAACATGCTTTGTGTAGGCACAGAGGGTTCTGTTAAATGGTTAAACTAATGAGCATTGTGCATGAATGTGTATAGAAATTGACTGGAGTTCTTTTGTTATTACACAAGGTCAGGATAGAACAGTGGATTTACATTTGTATGTGCCAAACACTTCCATGGAAAATCATTTTTATAATGTAGGCCAATGTGGATGAGTGTCTGTGATAGTTTGTGTAGAATGCAGCCCTCCCTCTTTCCATATAATATGACATTTAGCTTTTAATGGCACCCATTGCACAGCATCCAGTAATTGATTTCAATTGTGGAGATAGACAACAAAATTATAATATAGACAAGGATAGTTGTTTACACATAGAGATATTTTTTTGTTACATGAAAATTGATAAACTTCATATCTCTACTTAAAAAAATGAATTGCTCCACAATGACTAGACGGAAGTACTCAGATGTTTCACAGAGTTTAAACTAAATCATCAATGTAATTGATTTGCCTGATTTTTATAATATCTTAGGGTAACATTTCTTAATGCTGAAGTCCCAGTAAAATCTAGGTCAGTTTCAAATAAGCAACTCTTAAGAGAAATGAACCCAATTAATGCTGTTAACAGTTAGTGTACTCCATAATGACAGATATATGAAAAGCTGTCGAAGAGTGATTTTATCCTGAAAGTTAAGAAATACTTTCTTTAACAAGTGAGATACAAATCAAGACTCATGGGGATATTTCTGAAAGGTATAAGTAGTTTCTACACAATGGAAATGGATTAATCAAGAACAGTATTGTACTCTTTTGGATGTTCATTTTCATACAAAATATCATTATACATCCCTTTGTCAAGGGAAAAAAAAACAAGCATTTGGGGTGATATATATATATTTTTTACATGGGCCATAATTTTCTCATGATCATACTAGTTATCTAAACCATTTTCCTTAATCTACGTATCTATTTTTTACTCATGTAATTTTGCATTTCTCATATTCCTAATACTATGGACTTGGGTGAGTCCAAACCCAGTTAAACCAACTGTCCTGTTCACCAACCTAGTGGAAGTCCATACTAGCAAACCAGACCTTTTCAAAACAAATTAATATGAACCATTTAAATTGGGTTTAGCAAACAAAATCCCTAGATGAATGTAAATGGGACTTAAAAAATACAGTGACACCTGTACAGAGAATCACTCCTATTACTGCAGACATTCTCTCCTTTTTATTATATGGGAGTCATTGAATTCTATCAGGTTTGATCATGCTGGATCATCTTTGTTCTGTGTTTTTTCCTGCCTTCAGACACACACATACACGCACGCACAAAACCCATTAAGAAAGAGATTGCTACCACAGTTCTGATTTCTTTCCCAATCCAGAGGGGCCAGGTCTCTTAAGTTAGATGGGTTTCATTCATTAGTGTACTTGCTGGTCTCATTCATGCATGTATTTTTAATGTAAGGTCTAAAATTGATATGTACATCAAGAAGGGATAATGATTCCATTTTTTGATACTAATAAAGCAGAAGTCTATTGATGCGGTAAATGTGCAGTATTAAAGGTATTTTGTTATAGAAATGTATCTGAGGTTTTTGACCTACTGTACTCAAGGTCTATTGTTAGACAAAATTTCTCTGTCTTTACTATAAAAGGAAGCTGGGAAATAAGCCTGTCATTTTGATCTTCATTATTTCCG
>NW_005841834.1:1276064-1291064 GCF_000455745.1 Alligator sinensis | reverse complement strand
TACCCCCCTCTCCAAGCTTGCCCCTCTGCTCTGGTACTTCTGTTCCTTCCAAACATATTTTTGTCCTTCTTTGACCACCCTCTGCTTGCCATTGCTCTGCCTGACAGTCATACTGCTCACTCTTTTTGGGAGTGCAGGGTGCTGTTGGTCAGGAATGAGGGGCACCAGCTGGGATGAAGGGGCAGGGGGCTTCAGGTAGGGAATGAGGTGCACTGGCAGCATTTTGTGGGGAGGGGGCTGGAAGGACAGGGGACTGCAGGTTAGGAGTGAGGGGCACCAGCTGGGCTAGGGGGCTGAAGATTAGCTAGGAATAAGAGGCACTGGCAGGGTTGGTGGGGTGGGGGGCTTAAGGTTTGGAGTGAGGGACATAGGCAGGGATGCAGGGGCAGGAGTTGCCACCTGCACTAGCCACCAGCCCCCATGTGCTTGTGCCACAACCCCCAAGCCACTGCAAAGAGAGGAGAGTCACGCAGTCTTGGAGTCTTGAGTCCTGTGATGCACCCAGTTCTGGATTGTAATGCCCATGTATAACAGTGCATGGTGTGGGCTGTGCTAAACTTTTGTATGTGGCTGTTGCACCTAGCCCTGGGGTGTATCACAGGCCTCCCCATACACTGTTATATGTAGCTGTTACACCCCACAGCTAGGGCCACCCTGGCAGGAGTGAGGGGGTAAGGGGCAGCAGCAGGGCTGGGGGCAGTAGCTTGGCTGTAAAGCATGATCGTGTTTTCTGTGATTGTTGTATATTGTGCGTCCTGTAGGACTGGAGGGGACCATTTCCCATCCCCCCTCAGACCATTACCATAAAATTCCTCGGTAGAACTATAAAACCAGATGAGTGTCTGGCCAAATCCCAGAGTGCCGACCCGATTTACATTGTCACTGACATCCTTCCACACTTTTAGCTTCTTTAATTTCTTGGAATCTGAGAACAGCAGAGACTTCCTATGCCTGAAGAAGGGTGACTGCTCCCAAAAGCTTGCAAAGAACTTTTTTTGAGCTACTCAGTTGGTCTAATAAAAGAACCTTGCCTGCTTATGCCCTTGGACCAACATGGCTACAGCCAAAAACACAGACCCCCTTTGAATTGCTTTGTCTGCATTAATAGTGCTCCACTGAAGCTGCATTTTGGTTGGGGCCCTTGGGCCCTGGATGAGAGTACCAGCAGGGCAGGAGAGTAGAAGTTATGGGTTAGGAGAGAAGGGCAGTGGTAGTGCTGGGAGGGCAGGGGCTGCAGGTTGGAAGTGAGAGGCACCCCATAGTGTGAGAAGTCAGTGACCACACTCGTTTTTGATTAAGCAATTTTATTTTTTATTTTTTTTAATTTTCATACAGTCAGACATGGTTATGCTGCAGAGTCCAGAGGTCTGTTTTTTGGGAAGACACTTGAAATCTGACAGTGCATTGTCCTGTCATTATTTCACAGTAACTCTATTTGCATATCAATTCCAGTTCCCCCGCAGCTCAGGTTACAGCTCTCACCAGTCTGTGCCTTGAGACAGACCTCAGAACCTGGCTTTCCAGGAGTTTGAACAGATACCAGCCCAGTTCAATAAACCATATAGTTTCCTATAGATGTGACTGTTCTAGGCCCAACAGTATTATTGTTTTCTTGTCACATGCCCCATTAGAAATAGAGGAAGCCATGCCCTAGCAAGCAGTTCATAGAGACAGATCACCATTCCTGCATGACGTTCCGGTATGTCAAAAGCTACCCAACCCATACCACACACCCCCAACGCTACACGTTAGGGTTCTCTTCCAGAATTGGAAAAAAAAACCTGCTTATCTGTGATTTGGCAAGCCATGCACTTTATTTGCTCTGTTCATCAGTCACCCATCCCCCACATTTCTGAGGTCCCAAGAACATTTCACTTGCAAAATTCCCTGCCAGTCTCCCTCTGCCTGGGCCTGGGGCTTTGGGGGACCTCCTGCTCGGAGTGAGTGGCCTGCTCTCACCATCCACTGTTTTGGGGTGCCCCACGCCAAATGCTAGGGTTTGCTCCCTGAATTTCAAATTGCCTGCCTCTACTGAAGGTCAAGGAACATCTGCCACACTCCCCTCCCCCACCCACTGCCCATGGTGGTGTGGGTCAGGGACCCCTAGCTGGCAGTGACTTGCCTTCTCACCATCCACTGTTTTGGGGCAGCCAACACCAAAGCTACATGCCATGGTTCATGAGGCTGCAGTTTGTTCCTTTAACTCCCAGGTCCTTATTCCTGGTTTCCAGTTCCTTTTTCAAAGCTAATCTATACCCAGTAAAAGTTTCTTATTAATGAATTACACATTCTAAAGAGAGAGAATTTCATTAGTAGCAGCCACATATAACAGTGCATGAGGAGTGCAGAGATACACCCAGCTTTGGGGTGTAAGTACTACATATAGCAGTGTATGGGGAGGGCTGAGAGATACCCCACAGCTGAATGCAACTGCCACATATAGCAGTTCATCATAGCCCTCACTATACACTGTTGTATGTGGCCATTACAAGCCAGCATTGGGCACACCTGGGTCAGTTCTAGGTCAACACAGTTTTGTCCAGAGAGATAAGGAGACAGTACCATGGTCTGCTACTTTGGTTAGTGTCAGGGGGAGCCATCCTGGCAATGAGGGAACTGTCTGGGTGACCAGTGGGGTTACCCTAAAACCAGCACTCCAGCAAAGCTGACAGACGAGGCATGAAGCCCCTAGTGCGCACCCCCATTGGGCTTTCTGAATCTGTCTGTCTGAACTCTAAGTCCTCATCAGTGCTTAGATGCCTGGCCCCCATTCACTTGCATTCTACCACAACCATTGTACTCTGGGTATTTTCTCTAAAAAAGGCGATGCCCACATTTTGTCTTATAACAAAGTGGCTATGGAACTTATATAGGAAGTAGGTGACTAAGGTTCTGGACTTTACTCACCCTGAGGACATTTGAAACCATATTTGCCACTCCCCATGGAGTAAAAACCTCTTTATATGATATTTTATATTTTTTTAAGTGAGGCAAGAGTACCTTATATTCTTTAACAGTATCTCATATTCAAAGGAATACAGTATTGGATCTCATTGACTTTGAGACAATGCAATATAAACTTTAATTATAGAACAGTATGATAATCATTCCAGCAAGGCCATTCCTCTATTATTAATTCAAAAACTGTGATGTTTTATAGTTTGCTTTTGGTTTACTTCTATTACATAGGATCCCTGAGATATTAAGATGGTAATTATATCTATAGCTTGGGGTTTGGTAGTACTGAGTTTTGCTAAAAGAATAATATTTGGGGGGGATAACATTTATTTTCATTTTCTGTATTCTACCTGGTAGACATGAGGACAAATAATTCTTATGTAAATCATGAACTATATTTTCTTTTAATAATTTGTTGTGATCTTCTTTCAATGATAATTTTAGATTCGGTGTTATTTATTTCTATTAGTTATTTGAATTCCACTGGTATCATTAATAGAGAAATCAGTATATACAGAGTAGGCAGACTTCATTGCAAATAGAGTGCATTAGATGACTTTTGAGTATTATTACAAAACAACGAAGTAATATATTATCATTTAATGCTGAAAAGGCTTTTGACAGGGTAAAATGGTATTCTTCACTTTTTGGAAAAATAACCTCACCATAAAATATATGCAGTAGTTAAAAACCTTGTAGAAAACCTTAAGCACAAGTTAACTTTAATAACTTAAAAATCCTTTACTTTCAAGAGCTAAACACTAAGGTTGCAGGCTTTCCCCTTGCTGTTTACCACTTGAATAGACATGCTGAAAGGCAATGTCCAAAAAAAAAAAGAAGAGAAGAACAGTATAGTTGGAATTAAAGTGAAAGAATAATGAACCATAAAAAATGTATAATGGAATGAGGGAAGGGAGGAGAAAGCTAATTTTAAGAGGGGGGAAAAGTCTGAAAATAGGACTTAAATCCATAAAATATTTGAAAAATTTCACATACAGTTGTATAAATTGTAAAGGTACACAGACAGACTCTCTCTCTCTCTCTCTCTCTCTCTCTCTCACACACACACACACACACACACACACACACACACACACACATATATATAACAGAAAATACATGGAAACTAAAATAAACAACTGGAAGTACATTTCTAGCATATACAGATTATATTGTTTCAAGATATAGAGTAAACTGTAGTTTTTTGTGACAGTAGTTCGTACAAATCAGTTATGGCTCTGCTTTTCGGCAAGTTATTCGGTCATCCCAAACTCAAGCCAGTATAATTTTTATCGGCCAATCACTTATTCTTTCTGTATGTATATGTGCATATATAATGCTATCGTGATGAGTCCCTTAGAACTGAGAATTACAGTCTGTCATGGAGATAACCAAAACAAATGTAGTGAGTTCCCCAGACCTATACATAATAATCACTTTCTGTCACTCTGTTACTTAGTTTTTCCCAGTCTTTTGTTGCTCCTCTTACTACGACTGCATCCTTAGCTTTATCTGCTTTCCTGCCCACAAACATGCCATTGTTTTTTAAAAGGGCCTATGCCTGCCTTTGCCATTATTGATCTGTGACTAAGAGTTCAAAAGCATTAGCTTATAAAGTGTGCTCAGTCAACTACACCGGTAAGGTGGCCTAGAAATGTTTTTTTAGTCAACAACACTTCGTATTCCCAGACCCCAATTCATTGTAAAGGGCCACTTGGGCATTTGTGCATTATATACCTAAGCCACGTCTCAGTTCTATAACCGCAAGGGTGTAATGCCTTGATGGACAGTGTCATCACAGTGGAAGAAATTTGTCATTAGTCACCTTGTTTTATCACCTCCCTTGGACTAAGACTCATATGTACAATCTGAGTGTATATACACACACATACACATATACCTATGCATAGCATATATAAGTGCATTATAAATTCAATGGGTCATACTAGAATTAGCAGATACCTAGGCACCTAAAATTAGCAGACATTTTAATAGGGTTGGATTTTAACAAGCTGAGTTGCAGACAAAAATGACATTTTAACCTGAAAATAGAAGTTTGTTCCTTAATGTGTATCTTTTCATAAGATTATACATGAAGAGATTCAAGGGTGGGATAAGGACCACTTGGAAATTTAGATTTAGCTCTCAGCATATAAAATAAAGTTTCATTCTGCATACTTCCTTACACTCCTATTGCCATTGTCAGCTGTTCTGCATACAGAAAAGGTATAAAATATTCCCATTCCAATCTTATGCCCAAAATGTATGTCTTTTTTTGTCCTTTGTAAGTATACCACTAACAGTATTGTCACATGAAGCCAAATCATGAAACCCTTTGTTTACATTTGTTCTTCATTCAAGCAAACTCCCATTATCCCTAGACTGAGTAATGCAGTGAAAAAGGCCTTGGTTGGTTTGAGTTTTATTGTAAGAGCAATTCATATATGCTGACATCTTTCTTTACATGTTACATGGAAATGGAGAAATCTATAACTTGCTGCTCTGTTTGCCCATCATCCTATGGAATATTCTTCTCTTTCATAAGCAACTTCATATATTAGTGGTGCCCATCATATCAGAATGGCAAATCACTAGCAATACACTGGGATGAAAGGAAGGAAAGTCTGTGTGTAACCTGCTCCATCCAGAACTATTTAATCTTTATAGAACATATCTTTCAGGGTATATTCTGACCATTTTAGGATGGAAATTCTCAATTAAACAATATATCATTGCATCTAGAAAATGGGAGCAATGAAATATTTTTTTGCTTAGTCAAGCAAGAACAAGAATGCTCAGGTTGGTACTTCCAGATCACTGGGGGAAAAAATAAAAGCTTTTGAAATCATCTAAGTTATTTAGTTACCTGTTTGTCTCTCTAGACACTGAAGTCTGCCAGTAGGTAACTCCAGCAGACTCAAAACAACAGATCAGCTGCTGATAACTGATGAACTGGATAAGGCTCTGAAAGGAAGCTTGGGGGAGATGCAGGAGCCATGGTTACTTCTAGATTTATTGTATCTTCTTTAGACAAATTGATGGGATAGTGAACTTAAGTAGCCACATATCACTTCTGTTTAGAGAGATGGTATTCAGGAGAGTCATTGTGGTCAACAGCAAATTAGAATGAGCAGCTGATCCCTCCAATCAGCATTTGCTCGCGGGTATTGCAATGATGATGGTCAGACAGCAGAAGGTACTGACAATCTTTGTGGTACTGCTGTTTCTTGAAACAGTATTTTGACACTGGCATTTTAAAAGCTCAGCAGCAGCAGGATTTTCCTGCCAACCAGCAGGGGTGGCAATTCCAGGTTCAGAGTATTTTTTGGGACAGAATAGCAATTAGCCTGTTATGGCTTTTATAATTGCACAGGTAAAAGGAAGGATCATAGAAGGATGAACTAGGGGTTGCAGGTTACTAATCACTAAGATCGCAGGCCAGTAGTCGCCAGGACTACTGAGGTTTGCTAGTGTGTGTGTGTGTGTGTGTGTGTGTGTGTGTGTGTGTGTGTGTGTGTCTGTCTGTCTGTTTTTATCTAGCCCTGCCCTCACTTGGTGGTTTAATTTAAATTACCAAAATTGCTGGTAATCCTTCTTGCTCCTGCCACACAGCAGTAGGGGTGCATGGAGTAATTTTAGAAAATTTTCTAAAATGTAGAAATATTAGTATTTAAAATAAAAAAGCTATTTGCTAATATTTAATAACTCCACAAACTATTATGATGTCTCTTCTTCATGGCCATTTAATTTTGCATGCATATAACCAATGTTTTAGTAACAGTACCAAGGGTTTCATATGTAAGACATTATTCACAGTATGTTTCCTGTTATTTTGCATAGCATTATTCTTTGTGAAAATAATGTTTTGGCCTCAGGAGAAATATTGCAATCGAATGCACAGCAATATATTTTTGGTATGGGGCCATGGTACTAAGGTTTAATTTTTTTTTAAATTACCTTGGCAATCAAGACAACAGAACCATGATAAAAAAATAAAAGGAGGTGGGAGAAGAAGAATATAATTTCAGTTTTTAATTTGTGAATAAAATGTGTTAAGTGAAAAGAGAGAGGAAACAGCCCCTTTTTGACCAGCATAGTTACATACACATGCTATAAATGCTTCTTAAAATGGGATTACATAGCTCCAATAGATGTGTCTATCTTTGGAAATAGGTGGGTTGACCCAAAATTATTACTATTAACTTGATTGAAATGCTGAGGATTAGCACAAGAAAAAGAAATAACTAATTTAAAATATATGGTTTATTTTTTTGGTAACAGAATCTGTCATGTCGTTGCAAAGATGTGATTCATCATGTTCCATTTCAGTTTCCTCAAATAGCAAACATATCATAATTAGCACTAATGACAATGTTAAATGCAGCAATTTTAGTGATTGCTAATAAAAAAGTATCCAATCCACAGAAATCTATACTGTTACCTTTCAGAGATTATATATATTAGATCTATCCATAATATGAGCAAACAAGTAAAGTTTCAACTTAAACTGAATTATTTTTTCTCTCTACCTCTTGCTCGCTCTCTCTCTCACAAATGCACACACAGGGTTTGGAAGTTTTAAAACAATGAAAGTTCTTTTTGTTAAAGGAAATAATTTCAGTTGGGGCAGGGGATGGGATTTTAAAGCATCTTCTAAGGAATACTGAATATTACAATTGTACATATATGTGCATGCAACCCCTTCCTCCATGCTGATATAATTCATTGTATTGTAATTTACTTTATGAAGGCCAGATTCTTCCCTCAGATATGTATTTTTAATTTCCAGAATAGTCAATGGGAATTATTCACACATACTGAGGGAAGAAACTGGTCCTAAACAAAATGCAAATAAGTATTTTATATTTACATATTTTAGACTAAAGTTCTGCTTGGGTTGATGTATTTCATAATATATCAGATTTGGTTGCTTTTTAAATTCGTACAGTGCAGATATCATTGAGATGCTTTTGCTTACTTGCTTGTTTCTATTTTGTTTTTAATGAAATTAATAATAAATTTAATGTAATGGTAAAAAGTTCCATATTTGCATCAGTGGTGACAGAAAACCTCTGTTTATCTGCACAATACCTATAGTAGAGGAAACAGCAATGAAAGCTTCATACCTCATCCCACTAGTGAAATTACAGCCCTGTTCTAGAGGATCCATCTTTGGTTCTCACGGGATAATATAATCTCTGTGTTCTGTTCCTTAGACTACAAATTAGTGTCAACTGTGTGGTGATGGGCTTTGGGATAAGATCAGCTATTCACTAGGAAATGAATTAAGAACAACTAATTTCACTTAGATGCTGGATAACCACTAGATAGGAACAACTTTTGGTCACTACTAAACATAACTCTCTTTGGATCAGTGACTTGCAGGTGAAAAGCCCTGTACCCTATTACCAGTCTTGTAAACTGTCTAGTCTCTACTTCTGGGGATTTTCTGCATTATTTTGGTCTTTAATGAAGAAAAGGTCATTTTGATCTTTCAGCAAAATGGTATTTTAGGCTGTAGAGTATTTTAGGCTGTTTGATATTTTCAGCTGTAGAGCATTTAAAAATATTTGTATGGTAGTCTTTATTATTATATCTATATCATGAACAAAATGGGATCTTGCAATACTGCTATGAAGTATCATGCCAATGATTCACACAAAGGTTTGCAAGCAGCCGTTATTTTTTCTGTAATCGAAGGCTAATGTCTGTCTATGTAAAGAAATATTTTGCATTTAAAATTTTGTAAATGTGGGTGAGGGTCCTCTAGAAAATACATTTTAAGTAGTTGTGTTTAAGTGTAAATAAGAAGTATATTGTAAAAGTACTGCCATAGTCATAAGTAACTGTAAGGTATTGAAGGGAGCTTTTCCGATGTAAAGTAAACAATTTGCATTATTAAATGTATCAAAGTAGATATTTTACTGCATTGGGCCTGATTTCACATAAAGGGCCTCTTTTTCCAAGCAGTTTGCATTTTACAAATAATTGTGCCTAAATAATTGCACCTACAAGGAATTGTGGGTTAAGATATAATTAGTCAGACATTTTGGAGCTGATTGTCAGAGATGCTGAGGAATAACACGTTCCCTTAATTTCATCTGATTTCTGGATATTCAGTGTTTCTGAGAAACAAACCCTTAACTACTCATACTTGCAATCCTGATTGAAAAATTGTTTGCAGAAAAGCAGTCTGGGCTGAGATACACTTGAAGGACAAATCCAGTGACTCTTTAAAGACTTTTGTGTTAACTCTCTCATAGTTCTGTGGTCATAACATATATATCTGTATTGTACACAAATATGTTGCAAAGGCAGAAGTCACAATTTCAGATTTATGAGTTACTTCAGATATAAACAAGCAAATAGACACATAACTGCAAAATTGGTACATGAAATTTCCATACATGACATAGTATTAAGAACATTTTACCTTAAACTGAGAAAGAAAAAGAAATCCAGATTTAAAATTGAAAATCAGTTTCTGTGAATAACTCCTTCCATGTTTTCTTACTTGTCCTCACCATGTCTTAAAACAATGAATTGTCATGGCATTATATGTGGATAAGATACAGTGGGCACGTCTACATGTTCATTATTGCCCCACAGTTGTGGTGCATTAAGTTTAGTATTTGTATAATCAGAGTTACTGTGCAGTAGCATCAGCGCATGCCTTTTTAGTGACCCTATTGTGCAGTAGCCTAATAATACTGCTCAGTAGGGCTGTGCAAAGCTTTGGTCTCTGATTCAATTCAGCAGAGATTTGGCCCTATTCAGTGGCCAAATCTCTGAATCTGAATTAAATCAGGAGACCCTTTAATCTCTCTGAAGCAATTTGGAGGGATTCAGAAATATTCAGTGATTCAGACATAGATACAGCTTTAAATGTTTTTTCTACATACCTCAAGGTACCAGGCAGCTTGTCAATGCTGTGATGGTGAGGCGGATGGAGCGTCCCACAGAAGCGTGGGGAGCTCCACAGCACGCTTGGCAGCAGACCTGGGGGTGGACCAGAAGCACTTCTGGTCCACTTCTGGGTCCACTGGGGAGCGCACCAGGCCCCCTCCCATACCCCCCCTGGCTTGGCAACTGGTGCCTCCTGGATCTGGGGGGGCACCTGGGGCTCCCCTATGGCTGATCACTGAGCTGGGGAGAGGGGAAGGGGCCTCAGCATGCTCACCGGTGGACTCAGAAGTGGACTGGAAGTACTTCCGGTCCACTTCTGGGTTCAGTGCTGAGCATGCGGGGCCTCCCCATGCTCCTGTGGGATGCTTCATCCATCCCAGCATCACAGCATTCACGAGCCAAACCTGGTACCTCTAGGTATGTTGAAAAAACATTTAAAGCTGCATCTATGTCTGAATCGCTGATTCTTTAAATCAGCATCAAATCTTCGGACTCGGATTGAGCCGAATCAAATCAAAGACAGTGAATCTGAATTAACAAATCGAATCGCTGTCCCTGATTTGGGCTAAATCCGAATCGAATAGGGCTTGCTTCACACGCCCTTACTGCTCAGTAGCATATTAATACAGTTTCTTCCATGACAGACTACTGTGCAGTATTATTAGACTACTGTGCATTTAGCATCTCATGTAGACATGCCCACTATTTACTATAATAAGCACACATATGGGGGGGAGGAGGGGGGAGTGAAAAATATGTTTAACCTAAATTTGGATTCCAAAATTTTAAGTCAGCTTTCTTAAATTGTTTGAATACAGTTTGTTTTGAGGGTCATTTATATATGCTGATGTGTCTTAATTTAAAATGTGGTTAAAATGATTTAAGTCAACTAACTGGAAACCAGAACCCCATTGTTTATAGGTTCCATTGTAGTTTTCCCCTAGTGAAAGACACTGAACAATGAAAATATCTATCACCAGCAACAACTGGAAAATGAAAAGATTCAATGTCAACAATTTGAACTGTAGTTAGAGACCTGCAATCAGACTATATTTTCTCTTAAAGCTCAACTCAAAGTTAAACAAGAGGAAAAGGATTTTTGCCAACTTGAGACTATGTCCTCTGACCATAATACCTTGTCACATTTATACTCTCTGGGTCTGAACAAGAGCCAGTCAGGACTGGCTCAGGAGGGAAAAATGACTGTCTAATAAGGAGGAATTTGGAACAACCAGGGATAAGGGATTCAATGGACAAATCAGACTGGATACAGCATGTTGGAGAACTTACAGCACAGCTAAAGAAAAGGACTGAATATTGGACAGAAATAAATGAATGAGCTTAGATCTGAAATATAGCACACTAATTGAACTTCAACCAAAAAATAAGAAATGATTTGGCAAAGGTTGTAAAACCAAGAAAAAAGATTTTGTTTTTCTACTTTACTTGTCTTTGGTTTCTAGTTAATCTATTCAGTATTACATCCCTAAATTATTGCCTTGTACCTTTTTAATACCAAAGAATAAAAGTACATTAGAGACTTTTTTAACATACCCATATCATACTCCTAAAATATTTGTTCAAGAAATATCTAAAAAAGCATTAAAATGACTAAAATGAATCCCATATGGTTTCTTTAAATATGCTAAAAGTGAACTTTATTTTCCTAATCTAAGAGAACATCTGTACTTTATAACAGGTTTTTTGTTGGGTTGTTGTTTTTTTTGCGTGGGGGAGGGTAGTTGGGGGGGTTATCAGGCTGTTTTTCATACAAAATTGTTAGGCTACCATTATATTATATATTCTTCAACTGCAGTAGTGCATTTCATATTATTTTGTTTAAATTAGCCTAAAATTGATGGCTTTCTTTTTGTTCTTTTTATGTTTATGCTTAATTTTTTTCAATAATACTTGAAGATCAGCATGCATTAATAGCTGCAGGGCATAAAGAGACTAGAGGAAATTAGCTGTCACCCACAGCCAGTGATTCTGTGTTCTCATAAACATAAAGGACTAAATTGTCTTTTATGTTGACCATGCATGCAGATCATGTCATTTTCATTAAAAATTAGACATCGTGCATATATTTTACAATTGTTGATGGAGATGTTTGAATTAATACATTCTAAAAGCAAAGGCAAAAACTTCTTTTGTTTGTGGGCTAATCAAACGTGGAGCTTATTACCAAAATGTGCAGTCATATAGAAGTCTTAAATTACTGGTTAATTATGTTTTAAATGTATTTTTTTAAAAATATTTTAGCATTCAGCACTAGAAATATAAATTAAGTAACATAAATTAACGGAAGTCTATTTTTAATAAGCTTTCAATTACCTTAATTTATATTGGGTTTCTTTGTTACCCTATGGGTTTAGGACTCAGATTGATAATAAGATGCTGATTAACAGATTAGTACCAGAAATATACTGACACTATTTTAAACTGCAGAGCTGTAAGTGGCTTAAATGTCCCATTAAGTACAATGTGATTATTTTGCATTGTATCGATATTGTAATATGATGATATTTTTGTCCACAAAATCACTAGCACTATGGCATAGCATAATGCACAATGTCCTCCAGCTTTACTGTCTTCTGCTGATATTGTCACTTTACTTTGTATCGTTTCTCCCCTAGTGTTTTCTCTGCCCAGCAGCTGATTACTTTGCCAGTAGTTGGTCCTTTAGAAACATCTTGTCCAAATTATCATCCAGCTTCTCTTGTGTCTGTCTAAATACATCTTTTACACCTCTAGGCATTAAAGCATGCACTCATTGATCAAACATTCTTTCTATAACACAAAGAGCACAGTATTTCTGTATGAAAAAGATTCACTGCTGATCTTTTAGTTTCACTGTCCATCTTTCATAGCCTTATTTAACTGTAGCCCTTATTTAAATCTAAGTGAAGCCTAACCTTTTATAGTTGCAGAAATGCTCCAACATTTCCAGGACTCATAAATGATTAAGCTATTCCATTTCATACAGAGCACTGCAATATTCTTGATTACATCCTGCCTTGAGGTTTTGTCAGTCACCACTCAAGCAGTATAGATATGCATTTATAGAACTATTTTGGGCATGGGGGGATTAGAGGCATATTATGGGAATGCATTTTCTCACACCATTGTGTTTGCTTTGTCTTCTTTCCCAAACGATGACATTTTTGTTTGTTCTTAACTTTTCGGATTCCTAAGTTCATTTTTACAGACTAAAAATAGGCACATCTAGCCCTAAAAGCACCTTAAAACTGCCCAATGTTCAGAGCAATGAATAGTTTATCAGTCTGACTTTGCTAGTTAACACAGTTAAAACAATCTTTGTATTTTCATATGCAAAGATTATCTGTTCCTAGACTAGCCCTTTTATCTGCTAGAGTCCCAGTAGGGTTTAATCAATGTCCATCATCCTTACAAGTGATACTTGAAGCAGCTGTTGACTTTTACTCGGCAGCATGGGGGTCACCAGACAGCCTAAGGAACTCTCCACCTGACATCTGTACTTGTTCTGACTGTTTTCTTGAGGCAGAATTTGAATCATTGGTTGCATTGACCAAAACTGTATTACAGAACCGTATTTGGCTTCATAGATTGTCTTGGCAAAAGTTATTTTAAAGCAAGAAACAATGATATTCATTTGCACTGTAAAAAGATATCTTAACCTAAAGTATTTAACATAACAATGAACTAAAACAAATCTTTTTATTTTTACCTCACTGTTTACATAATTATTAGGTTTTTATATAATTCAAAGAGACTGAAAATTTCATAGTTACAAATATTAAAAAAAGAATATGGAATAACAAAAGTATATTTTTCAAATGGTTTTCTTATGACTATGCATTATTGGGTGTCTGGGCACTTAAAAACTACCTCTTAAGTCTCAACAAAGGCATAGGTCAGCTTCCCCTAGAGCATGTAGGTGGCCATGCATGGTTAATGTATATTCAGGAACTGGGGAGAAACAGAAAATAGTCTGACTTACTCCAGAAGAGTTAAGCTAACTCTGGATCTCAAATTCATTTTTCTCTCAAGAGGGGAAGTGTGGGGGTAAACATAAAATTTTCTTTTAAGCCTGAAATACAATTGGCAAATATTTGTAGTTCAGGAGAGCTCTAATGATAACACAGTTGTAAAGTAATGGGTTTTTCTTCTTTTATTGAAAAAATAATTCTTATTGTATCTTCAAAAGGAATTTTGGAGTTCTACACATTCCAGTACCCTCATCAAATTTAGAATATCAATTATTGGTGTTGGATGACCTCCTGAGTTCACCTCCAACCCTCATTTTCTATGATTCTATGGTGTTCATCCATCAATTATTCCACAAGCTGAGGATACTGTTGCCAGTAAAGAAACCTTTCAATATTTGCAAGTGTCTCATAATGAGTCTTGTTAAATTTTAAGATCATTTTGATGTACTATGAACTTTTAAATAGGAAGCCTGAGATGGAGTATGACCCTAATAAACCTGGCAACTAATGAATGCATGGAAATCAATTAATATTTGACCAGTTCAAAGAAAGCAAGAACTGCAGCTAGAAAAAGTCTGAAGGAAGTGACCTTGGCTTCAGACCCAGAGAGATACGGGGAAAAAGTTAGGATCTAAATCATTACACTAACATAGACGCACACACCTTTCTATAAAAAAAATCACGTGCCCTTCTGGGGAGTCTTTGAGAAGATGTAAAAACCAATGGAGGTAGCAGTTTAATGTGGTGGAGATGGAAGGCTAAATCTGAACATTCTTAGAACCTGTGGTACAAGCAAGAGAACTTTTATGAAACACTGGGGCTAGGTACAGGCATTCAGGGAGATTGAGATTAAGGGAACATTAGATCATGTTAAAAATGGACACCGGATCTAATTTAGTTCAGCCAGGTCTGGACCTAGTTATGTTGATCTAAGTGCAAACCGTACAGAAGTTCAGGAAGGTCAGATTGGTCTAAAATGGCTGACCTCATCTAAATTAACAGTATCTCAGCAGCAGTCTAATTTAGATTAGGTCTGGCAACACTGATTTAACTGAACTTCTATACAGTTCCCAGAGCAGCCTTGGGGCTGTACTTTTCCTACTTCCCACCCCCTCAGCACCTAGCTATTTTTAGCCTCCTGGCCACTCACCCCACCTCCAGATGG
>NW_005841834.1:1267143-1276054 GCF_000455745.1 Alligator sinensis | reverse complement strand
CTTTCCCCTGACCCTGCCAAATTCCCCATCTCACAAGCTGTTCTCAGTGCTGGTTTTACTGGTGTTTGCCAATGCTGGAACCTGAGGAAGTAAATTGGGATGGAGGGAAGGGTGGGATGGGGGTTGGTTCACTGGAGGGAGTTGTTTGTCTGGGAGTGAGAGTCAGGGAACAAAACACATCTCCCCAAATGTTTTTGCATACCCTGAGAGATGCTCTCTATGCTGTAGGGATTGGAAGTCTGGGATTAGTGTTAATTAGCAATAATGAAACTGAAATTTCCCTTGGATAATGAAGCTAAAATTGCTAAATGCTGGCTAGTAAAGGTTCTAAATGGCAAGTTATCTGAATGTGGATTCTACTCCCTCTCTCCAAGTGACATAAAATATATCCACTCCCAATTTCCTTTTGCTTTTTTCTTGCTGAGAAAATAATTAACTTCATGTTGCTTCTGCAATTAAGGAAGACTGAGTTACAATGCCTAATCAGATAACAAATGAGGGCCTGCTTGTGAATGATCTGTCCACAATGATATCTGTTCTTTCAGCCTTGACCAGGTACCAACCATGAGATGATCCTGCGAGAAATGAAAAAAGAGATATAAATGTCCAGCAGTACTTATAAATTAGAGAGCTTGGTTGTATGTTGCTCTAATATCCATGGCATTCATTTGTCGAATGCACTCTTGGAATTGTCAAGGAAACACCATTCACCATGCCGTTTAGAACAATTTAGGATTTTTTTAGGATGCCAGAGATGGTATTATCTAAATGCTTACCCAATGGAAATGCCACATGTACAGCATGAAAGATGTCTGTCTCATGTTGATGTTTAGTTTCATTTTTCATTCAAGTGGCTCAGTTGTTTCTGAGAGTTGGATTAGTGTAGAACATGGGTGGCCAACCCACTATATGTGTGGCACAAGTGGCACAAACAGCATGTGGCATGCTACAGACTGTGGAGGGGGTAGGCAGCACAGCAGAGTATAGGGTAAGAAACAGAAAGCAGAGCAGCAGAAAGGGTAGGGGAAAAAGATCAGAATGGTACTTGGGGAGTGTGGGGCAAAGTTGTGGCATAACTACCCAAAAGGTTGGTCTTCACCATTGTAAAATATATTGTTTTGTCTGTATTAGAAAAAAAAAATCTGCAGAAGTTTTTTTGGGGGGGAAAGCTCAAATCTTCCCAGGTTTTGAAGCAAACACTTAAAAATTGTCAGTGTGTACTCAGGAATGTTTAAGAATGTGTCAGGGATGCACCTTTTGTTGTCTGTGAACATCTGCCAAATTTGGCTAACTTTACGAGAAACAGCAAATTCACAATTTTCACATGTTCAACATTAGACCATCACAGCTAAATTCCTTGAAGATTCCATCTACGCAGATCATGCTTTTGATGGGTCTGCTGCAGGCCAGGGCATGGCTAGGTACCAGACCTGAGAGCAATGAGTATTCTCAATGACAGACCATCATCTCCTGTGCCCAGGCAGTAAGGACAAAAGAGATGTCTGATTCAAGTGCAAAGGGGCCTTTAGAAATGATCCTGCCTTGAGCCAGGGGGCCTGGACTAGGTGACTTTGTAAGATTCTTCCAGTCCTACTTTCCCATGATCTTATGATTTTAAAGGTGAAGAGCCAGACCAGGACTAGGAACCATGCCGGAATAGACTGAGACAAGGAAGCCGGGCAGGGGTCAAAATTGGGACTGGAGCCTGACAAATGGTGGAGAGGGAAGCTAAAACTGCAAGCACAGAAATGGTAGCTTGGGATGGGTTGGCTCAGAGACTGGAGTCTGGATATAGAATCTGGAAAGTGAAATAGAAATAAGGTTAGGGAGCCAGTGGATTGGAATAAGACGTGGGTTGGGAATGACTAGCCAGAGAAATTAGAAAGAAAAGGGGGTTGGAATTTGAGACTGGATGAGGAAATTGGAGAGGCAGACTGAGACCTCAAGCTATTGACAGGGGAAAATGGGTGGGATAGTGGGAACCAGATAAGGGAAGATAGTAAGTTTGAAATTTTTGTTGTGTTTCCCAAAGGCCCAGCTCCATCAGATGTGTGATGAATTTGGAATCTCAGCTTCTTTTTTTAAGAAATCTATAAAAATCTAATCCGTATGATTGTGGAGAAAAGCTTGAAACTTGAGCCCAAACTCAAGTGTTACTTGAGATAAAGAAAAAGATCCCAATGTTTGTCATTTTTATGCATGTCAAGATACATAAGCCAATTTTAGCTTAATGTGTTTATTCTTAAATGCTTGTAGCTAGCAATATTGGTTAGTGAAGCAAAAGTAGTTTTAGAACCCATATACATCCTCCTGATTTTATCACTATCATAGGCCATTTGGTCCTCAGTACAAGGTTCATTTATGCCCGCCATTGCTGTGGGGCATATAAACTTCACCTTGTTGTATTCTGTTGGTTATGGTTATGGTTGTCTGAGAAGGCAAGTATTTCTGGACAGACCTTAACGTATGGGAATTGCAAACTGTCCAGAAAGGCCATTTTGGTGGCCCGTTTGTGCCACTGAAGAAAGCCTTATCTGTCTAATGTGGTACCTCCTTGTCTGAAGGACCTGTAAAATATGGGATTTGGTCTGTGGTATCTTTCTAGGCTTCAATAACCTCTTCTTTCTTTTGCCATCCCAGCAGAAAACTTCGTTTTTCTGCTTATCTTTGTGTCAGTATGCCATATTTTTAGGTCTACTGCCTCTCACAATGGCAACCCCCCGCCTTAAGCTTATATCCTTGGCCTTGTCCACCAAAGTATACCAAGCTAACAACCCTACAATTCATAGGAGAAAGATCTTCCATGAGGAACAAAAAGCCTTTCCATTTATATCCCACCTCAACTCCAGATATTAGATAAAGGATGCCATTTTACCTCTAGTGCTGTTTTGACTACTCAGGTAGAAGTGAAACATTGCTTGTAGCCTCTCTCTGAAGGGGAAAAAACCTAGACACTCTTCCTAGTCTCCTTTCTAGTTCCTCTGCCCTAAGGCCAGGAAGAATATTTATCAGACCTTACCAGATCTGACTGAACAGACTGCTCGCTCCCTCTGCCAGGTCTGTGTGGAGTAAGCACCATGTACAGGTCTAGGCTGATCCCTTTGTTTTCTAAATGAATGTAATGTTTGTCAAAGGCAGCTAAGAGGCTGCCATCTCCGTTTAGCCACATCAGAGGTATCAAACAAGCTTCAGAATTTTAAGCACAGCCAAAATGACCCACTACCATGTCTCACATCTGGTCTAGAACAGTCATCTCAAGAAGGAAAAGGAGACTTCCACATCCTTAGCCTCTGTTGAGACTACCAACAAGATGTGAACTAACTCCCAAAGTATTACAGCATAGTACACCAACATCAGATGGTAATTATTTTCATTCACTATCGGTACAGGACAGATCTGAACTGGTAGCCTTGACACAAAATATTCTTTATAGTGTTACCAGTCCCCTGACCATCTTAACTCTGTATTTTATATAATTGTTTGTCACATTTCATCTCAAAAGCAAATTTCAACAGCTGAGTTATGCACCCCTGAAAATCAACTATATGACTATATAGTCAACTATATGACTATATGAAAGCTGCTACCTTTAATTCTCATTGGGCACCACTTCAGTATTTTTAAAATCCTTTGTAACATTGGGAAACTGTTTTATGATCATCTGCTTCAAAAGCATAGTGTCAGAGAAAAGTGTTGGGTTTTTTTTTCATCTAGATGAAACTGCATTACTGTATACAACAGGCTCTTCTGTATGATTCACTTACAGTGTGCTTGATATCACTGATAATTAAAAAGTTTGTTTTTTTTAAATTGCTTGTTCTGAAGACTGAGTTTTATTCTGGTGTGCTTTTCTGGACCAGATAGAATGCTTTATTATTGCAACACATCAGAGCACAGAGCACGTGATATATTTCATGCTATATACTTTTAGCTTTTGCAGAAGTGTTCTTTGCAATTTATAACAGGAAATCCAATTCTATAAAAATCTAATTATTTCATATATGGAACTCAGCATGACTCCCCCCTCCTTGCTCCTTATTTGGCTGGGTGATGAGTGTATTTGCTCTGGAGATTTATATTTTTTTTAACACAGCTAGTATGTCTGTAACAAAAAAAAATGCATCTTGGCATACTTCTTTTCTCATCTCTTTACAGTAATTAAAGTTAATGAAACTTTGTCATGTCCCGTCCCCCGCTTTTTTCCTTTTTTTACTTGTGTGGTCTACTGGAAAATAGGAGTTTATTTTACTCCAAAAAATGGCATTTCACTGTTTTGGTTGGTTCAAAATTATCATATTTTTTTCCAGGGGTAATAAACAAATTCAGTCCAAAAACATGTTAATAATTATAGTATTAACTAAAAAAGAAAACTACTTTACTTCAGCATTAAAATTCATCTTCTGCTGCTTTGTTCTGTAATAACTAGGTCATCAGTTTAGGTGCTCCTGCTTAAAATGCATTTAGCATCCATATGTATTCCCTCACCTAGAGGCTTGATATTTTTAATGAGATTATATCAAGGAATGTGAAGACTGGAGACTGGTAACATCATTTTAGTGTGTAATTCCCAGAACTCTGATCCATTTCAGGGAGGCAATTAAGACTGCTGACTACAATAAATGATACTAAGAGATTATAGAGGTTTTTCTGCATGAATGCATAGTTTAAAAAATAATTTAGGTTTATTTAACATAAAAAACACCTCCAGAGGGGGAAATAGCCCCCTTTTTTTTCTATTTCAATGATTGCAGGGAATCGCTCTTCCTTATTTTATCTGTAAGAATCCGTGGTGCATTCTTGTGATAAAGGATTATTTTGAGGTGTGCTGTAAGATAGGTACATTTTAATTGTATGTTATTTTCTCCACATCACTAACTTCCACAATATCCATTAGTATTGGGACAACTAAGGTTTTGTTTTGTTTTAAAGGGTTTTTTTTCCTATGGCAGATTAATAATTCCGAGTAGCATTTACATCAAAAGATTTTTGTGTGTTAACCCTTTTCTCATTACTGTTGCTGTCACAAAACAAGAGAATAGTTGCTAAAAACAAATGCTCAGGAATCAAAGTTTGTTGTCTTGAAGAGTTAATTCTGGCAGAGAGGTGACCTTTATCCCTACATACTCACTCATTTTTTTTTTTTTTTTTATCAAGCCTCTCCAAAGGGACTCATCATATGCGGGGCTCTACGAAGAGAAAAAGAAGAGCATTGTCCTTATCACCTCCTTCCAGAAAGTGGCAGAGTAATAGGACTTTGTAAGGCGAAATGAAGCCCAGTCTGATGGCTGCTGATTAAAAATTGACTCTGCCACATCAAAGAAGAGTTGAAGGTGAAAATGATGATCACTTCCCTCTCCCAGGGACCCTGCACCATTTCTTTTATTCAACCTTGAAAGGTTCTTTCTGAATAAGATAATATCCCTCGAGTCCATTCTGGCTAGGCAGCATGGAAAAATGTAGATCAGTATGCCTATTCTTTATGAAAAAAATGGGATTTTGTTAATGACATAGCACTTTAAAGTGATGGCTTGTATGTGGTAAATGCTGAGAAATTAATTATAAAATGCCTCTTAGACTACAGATCAAATTAATTGCTAGTGTACATCTACTAAAAAGACCACTGTAAACCTAAACTGCCTTTCCTGCCTTTTTCCTGGAGATTTCCACACTTGAAACATTCAAACATACTGTAGCCAGCACCTGCTTTTTTGTTTTCACATCTTTTTTTCTGTAATATTTTTAGCAAAGGTGCCATCTGTAACGTAATATCCTTAAGATGTAAACTCTTATGATAGGACTACAGCATGTGAATATCTGTTTTTGGACATTAGGCACACAGAAGAGGGAGAGAGAGGAGGGGAAATATTTGAGTACATGAGCTAATAGAGTACACAGGCAGAGAATAAAATTTGAGTGTACACACATAAGTGCATAGCTGTTATATGGTGTAGTATAGTTTATTTTGACTAATTAATATGTCTGGCAGACAGAGGTGCAAATTTTACAGAAAAGTTTCTTGAAAAATACTCCTTTCTGTTTTATATTTACATTATAGACCGTATGCCAGCAATTCTAGGGTGAAAAGCAAACATATCTAATTCAGGGCACTGCTTTCTTATGCATATACCTAGGGTAAACCACCAGGCAAAAAGCTCAATATGCAGTACAGCATTCTAAAATACATAGTTTGAATAACAATAGCAAGCAAGGTCTTGCATGGGAAAAAGCTTTGTAGTCTGTCTGTCTGTCTATCTATATTTTGTCTGATCTTCAGCTGGTGTAGAAATTGATTCCATGTCTTCAGCTGGCAAGGATCTGTCCCAGTGACTGAAAATTAATGAAAAAAAAGGACGTCCATTTGAAGATTATATTTTAAAAACTCAATAAATTCTGTCAAATATAAGGATATACATCTCTTGACTGGTAATGCTAATCATAATGATGCTGTTCACAGTTTGTATGTATGCTTAATGATGTAAATTTTTTTTTGTTATAAACTTGTTTAAATAAAGTGTATTCATGTAAAATTGTAATCTGGACATTTAAGTACAATACAGCATAAAATGTTTAGCTGTATATATTTGACATGTATGAATGAAACTGTTATTTATTCATGCTGATGAGTGACATAAAATCATCCTGTTGAGATTGGAGTAATTAAAACAAACAAGTAATTATGTCAGAACAATTGAAATAACATGGTAATGACATCAAAATAGTGAAGGTAACAATAACATTTTCCCTGTGTCATTGTCATCTAAATCTTGCACTATTTTGGGAAGACAATATTTTATCGAATCAAGTTTTCCTCAATCTGTTTTCTGCTTTTTACAAACTATAGTATTCAGCCATCTAATGCACACAAGGTGAAATGTACCAAAAAGCTGACGTTAAAATCTCGCCTTTCCAGTGGGTTTGACCAGTGCTCAGAAAGAAATATAATGTGGAGATTTAATGATCAAGGACTTGTTTATTTCAAATTAAATTTGCTGTACAAAAATAACAATTTTTGGCTTAGTGAGTTCCCAATGTCTTAATAATCTTTGCTGTAATGAATATGAGCTCATACTCTTAAAAATATCTTCTCCCCCTCCTAATTTAATCAACATTTTAAAATGTTCAGATGGCCCTAATCACCTTGGGCTACATTATTAACATGGTACTTGGGGAGTTACTTTAAACAGCATTGCTAAAACGATTGAAGAAAACAATTTATACAACTGCTACCTTTAATAAGAATAACAGAAAAGTAACCATAGATTGTTTGCCTTGTTAAATCTAACTTTAAATCTTTAAATGCTATAAATAGAATATATAGCACGCAGTTCAACACACACTGTCATGCATGCATAAGTCCTATTAATGCTAATGGGAAAGTTGCATGCATGAATGAGGGAAAGAATGGATACATCCATGTTATTTATAAAAAAGGCAGGTATTTATTAAGACATACGTTAAAGTGGTAAAAATGTAGAATCTTATGGCAAGTTCTTAGCCTCCATTATATTCTATATAAAATGTGGTTTTGCATAGTGAGTCTGCTTGTATGTGCAGGTTGTCTGAGGAGGCCTGGGTTATAAAATTTGTTTCCTGGGGACCTAAGCCATTTATTTATACTATTGCAGCAGTGGGTCCTGGCTAGGATAATGCTAAGCATGCCTCACCTAGAACTGAACTCCACACATGGAAGTTGGCCAGTAAGACTACCATTGGCTTCTTCCCAGCAGTTGGTCTCAGGCCTGTGAGAGATCTGTAATCTTCAAGAGACCTGCAATCTTCAAGAGCTCCAAAGCAAGCAAAGAGGAACAACCTCAGAATTAACATATTGACATATTTTTGCTTTGAAGAGTGCCTGCATCCTCAGGTAAGCATCAGTATAGACGTGACTAAAGTTAACAGTATTTTCTGTTAATGAAATGCATAGGAGCAATGAGACACAAAGATTATTAAGGAAATTTGCTGATTGGTCTGACCACAAAGTGGTCAGGTGCTGTAATGGTTACAAAGTAAGGCCCCTGACAGATGTTATACTTAAGAAGTGATTAACCTGTTCATCACATTTTGAGGTGTAACCTGGCCACCCATTCAGGCAATTAATGGCACTACAAGATGTGAAACCAGCCACAAAATTATTCCACAAAATATGTAAAATAATTTACGGCTGGTTTCCATTGTACCTTAAATTAAAGGTATAGCAGGGTCCACTGTCTTTAAGCCTGATGCCGACGGCATAGTGGGGCTTAATTGACAGCTCTCTTAGCTGCAGAACTGCACCAAAGTTTCCAGTCAGCTCCCATGCAGTCCTTCGCCGAGACTGACAATCAACTGACTGGGACTGCTTTGGGACTGCACTGGTATCTCCAGCTGGCTCGAGATGGGGCTGGGATTGACCATAAAATGATTGCAGATCCCAGTCCTAGGATTGCACCAGTTCACTGGGCATCTGACTTTCAACTTGCCACAGAAGGAGAGACCAGTATCATGAAATCCAGGCTCCCCTTGCACATGTCCTCTTATGCATGAGTGGTGTGGCAGGAGGCACAATTGTTGGGATCAGGGATCAGCTTCCTCACTCCATAAAATGAAATTGTGCCACAGTCCTAAATTTACTCTGTTGCCTTTGGGTTCTGTCCTCATTCATCCCCAGTTTTAGTTTTATTATAGCTTCCAAGAGAGGAGTTGGGAATCAAAAGGGAGAGAGAGATGTATCCCTTGAGGGCTGTGTCCAGAAGAGCGCAGACATGTGGTATGTGGTGCAGCAGACCCATCTGTGGTGCCACACACTGCACATCCAGGCATTCCCCATGCTGCTGCCTTGCAGTCCAGGGGTAGGGGGGAATTTGACCCCAGGATCTCAAAAAAAAGTGGGGTGCCACACATGGTGGCAGCCTGTGTTGCTGGCCAGGCTCCC
>NW_005841834.1:1261646-1267112 GCF_000455745.1 Alligator sinensis | reverse complement strand
AGGAATGCCATGAGTGCAGCTCCTCGAGGCCCCCAGGATCCCAGGTAAGGCTGCTGGGATTTGCTCCCCACCACAACAGGCCAAATGTTTGTTCTGTTTGCTACTGACCTAAACTATGCTGCTTACAGAAAACTGCATAACTTAAATCGATTCTGCCTTGGGCTTTTTTAATGTTTATACCTAGCTCTAGTGTCTACCTCCCCATGCTATTGGAAACAAGCTAGCACCCAATGTAGTAAATAAAATCAACCAGCAAAATGCATGAGAATTTATATACTAAAAGTTCAGTATTAAATAAACAGAATATTGAAGTTTGAGCTTTATAAAGTAATATAGAATATATAAAAGGATAAATTTCCAGTCTCTGCTTCACTATGATTTGATCACATTCATCTGCTGAGTATGCAATTGCCACTTCATTGTCAAACATTAATTTGCCTTTGTTTCCTTTCCAAATTACTAATATCAAATTATATGATTTGTTAAAGTGATGAATTGTTAAGCATGTGAGGCAGGAATGATTTTTTTTTCCCATTTTATGAAGTACCTACACGTGAGGCACCATGAAGCAGTGTTATGTTTAAACTGTACCGAATGCTATGCCAAGGAAATGTGAGAACAGTTTGAAGTTGTGCATATGGTAGCTACCTTATAGAACTGTCAATTTTGACACCAAGTGTCAAACACAGAAATACATGCAAGTCCCCTAAACTGGGTGCTGGAAAAGGTTTTATCTCTCTCTCTCTCTCTCTCGTATACACAGAGTCAGCCATGTTTGAAAACCATTGAAAGAACAAAGGCCTAAGCAAGCTACTTTTCAGGGTCAATCTCATTTTGTACATTACATGTTTAAATGCTGTTTGGGCTGTCTCTACCAAGTGTTCAATCCACGGTCAACCATAGTTGAAGTTGACAGAGCTCACATTTGATGCATAATATCAGACTTAGTACAATCATATCAAGATGTTTTAGCATTAGGGAGAGTAACCAAAGTTCTACACGCACTCACGTGTGGGGTTTTTTCTTTGTGAATTAGCTTTCCTTCAGGAAGAGTCATCTGTACAGCATTACAAAACATTTTTCATTGATTTAAGTGGAAAAAAATTGTACCTTTTACCAGTAGTGTAACTATAAGCTGACTTAAGGAAGCCCCATGTTGCCCAGCTCTAGAAGCTGTGCAGCCCTGTGCTGTCCAGTTATAGGAGCTAAGTACAGGAACATGGAAAGAGCTGCAGGTCTTTAAGTCCATGCAGCAGGTAAGACCTTCCTATGGCCAGGCAGTGCAGGGCTGCTCCAGCTCAGCTTCCAGTTCCTGGCAACCTGGGTCTTCTCCAGCTGGGCTCCTACAGTTGAGGCTGCGGAGGAGCAACAGGGCTGCTCCAGATATAACAAAGGAGCACTCACCTCCCCACCCCCCAAAATAAGTTTTGCCCAGGGCACCAATATTTATACCTATGCCTCTACATTTTACTTCATTAAAATACATGTATATAGCACATGCACTAGTGGTGGAATAAAAATGGGAAGAACTTTTTGAAATGACTTATTTAAGATATGCTTGAAACAGATGTAAAAGCCACATTTACTCAATCAGCATGAGGAAAAAAAGTCCCTCATCTTATATTTGCATACAAGGAAACCTCATTAAATACACTATCATTCACTTGCTGCAAAAATAGCACATGCTTAGTAATGGAAACCAACTAGGCAGTTGATTAAATGCAGCCAACACTGACTATGACTATAAGATACATGGCCCATATTGGGCCAACATACTTATAAGAACTTTTTTGTGACAAAACAACTGAAACAAACGACACTAACACAAAACTTGACAACATCCCCTACAACAATACCTTGTTCTTTTTATATCCCTTGTCACCATTAACACACTGACTCTCATGAACCACACTCAACCCAGGAGGAAGCAACAACGTTCACTCCATCCTTTTGTCCTTTTGGAAGAAACACTGTCATTCTTCTTTCCTCCATCACTTCTCCGCCTCCTCCTTTCCCATCTCATCCACATCTTGATCCATATAGCATTCCAGTTCATATATTGCCAATTCCAAACATTCTGGATGCATCCGCATATGAGCATTTACTGCACAGTAACCAAAATTATTGCGCAGTATGGGTGTACGTCTACACATGCATGCCCATACTACACAAGAAAAATGGTGACTTATGCTAAGTTAAGCATAAATTTAGTACCTGCAGCATGCAGGTATCAAATTTATGCCCACTTAGTTACTGCACAGTAACACTGTGTATGGACTGTCCTGGGACTAACTTTACTCCCAAGTCAGTTGACACACAGTGTTAATGTGCTTTAACGCCTGCATGTGTAGATGCTGGTCTATTCCCACTTACTGAGCAGTAAATTTAAGTCAACATAAATGCACGTGTAGACACACCCTCTCTTCTGTTGAAAACCAGTCCCTTGACCAACAGTAGGTTTTTTACCTTCCATATTGCTACTGTTGCACAAAGTAGTATGGTTCTCAGTCTCTGTGTCTCCAGTCCTTTGGGCATTAACCCATGCAACACCATTTCATATGTTAAGTCACAGTTCATATCAATGACCCTCAAAAAATGATGAACCCCCTCCCATACCCCTTGCACAAAGGGCAGTCCCAAAGTACAAGTAGTGCAGATTCTTCAGCCCCATCTCTCTGTCTTGAGCATCCCACCAATCTTATCCTACCCCATTTATGCTGAACGCATAACAGGAACAATATTCCATATTACCATCCATATGCTATCCATATATTCTCTTTCTAAGCTTTGGAAATATAGTATTTCCCAGTATCCTAATTCCATGGCTTTGTATAGTTCCATTCTGGCTACCCTTTCTCTTTTACTCCCCACTCCACCAAACATGCATATATGCCTCTGTATCCTCCTTATCTTTTGCCAATACGGTGGATACAGCACTCCCATGTAAAGGATGATCAGCAAGAGTACCATTTTTATTGCAGCCACTTTAACCATGAAATATAACATCTCAAGACTTATCTCACCCTTATCGCTAACTTCTCCCATGCCTTTGTTCCTTTCCCATTAGCATCCATTGGGATTCCCAAGATGTTGATTACACCATCTACCACCCATAGCCCAAATTTCTATAAATTCTCCCTATTCCCCCATCAATGTACTTTTCATCTTATTTAATTTTGCCCCTGACACTTCACCATAGTCCTCATTATGCTTCAATGCCTTCTTGATTGATACATTGTCCTGAGCCACTCTGTTCACATTATCCATGTATAATGTCCATTTAACTTCTCCTCTTCCTGGTATCTTTGCTTATCAGATTACCATCACAAATTTTCTGCACCAGTGGGCTCCATCCTGCACACAAAAAGATAAGGGGACAGGAGGCATCCCTGTCTAACCCCTGTTTATATGGGGAATGCTTTGCTCAAGTAACCATTTATCAGTACTTGACTCCCTGATTTACTGTATAGTACTTTAACCCATCTTATCATCTTTACTGCAAAACCCATCCTCTGCAATACTTCCAACATGAAATCATGTTCAACCTCATCAGAAGCTTTTACTAGGTCTAGATTCATTATTACCATATTTCTTTTCCTCTCTTACACATTCGATATGGCATCTCTTATTAATCATAGAGTCTGGGATAGCCTGCTCTCAGGAACAGCACACCTTTGTTCTTCTTGTATCACATCCACTAAATAGTCATGTATTCTTTTGGCCGATACTTTTGCCATCAATTTGTCATCTACCTTTAAAAGGGTTATTGGCATCTAGTTGCCTAACACATCTTCCTTTCCATTCTTGAACATCAAAATTAGCACTGTCTGCAAAATCCTCCCCTATCCCCCGTTATTTCCATGTATGTCTCTAGTATACCTGTCCCCAGCCATTGCCAACATTTTTCCAAGAATTCCACTGGAAGTCTGTCTCTTCCCATTACTTTCCCTCTCTTGCAAGCTTTTAAGCAGTCTTCCACCTCTCTCATACTTAACTTCTTCCCCGATTTTTGTTTCTTTCCATCCTCGATTTTCTTCTTTATCTCTTCAAGGAACACCTTAATTTTTCTTCCATCCACTCGTCTTCATTTATACAGCTTGCTATAAAACTTCCCTGCTGCGTCCAACACCTTCCCCATCTCTTCTACTTGGATTCCTTCTTCAGTTCTGCTTTCAGTTCCTTCCTTCTTTTCCTCAATTTCATTGAAAAACACTTATACCATCCTTCCCCCTTCTCCACCCAAGGTGCTTTGGTCAGAAAGATTTTTTCATCTGTTTTCCTTTTGAACCATTCTTCAGTCCATCATTTTGTCTTCCAGTTCTTCTTTCACGTATACTCATCTTACTGCCCTCTTTAATAATTTCTGCATCCTTGCCTGTATTTCTTCTAGCTCTTACACCACCTTCTTCACCTCTCTTGGACCAATATTTCTGAAAAATTCGCTTGTTCTTCTCTTTAGCATAGTCCACCATGCCCAGATGCTTTTGTAATATCTCTTCAGAGTTCTCCATCCTTTACACAGTTCCATGTATTCTTGATAGGTCTTCTTATCTTGTAATAATTAAACATTTAACTTTCACATCCTTTTCACTCTTTCTTCACTTTTTTCTAAACTTACTTCCATTTTCAGCATCTGGTGATCACTGAAGGTGACATCTAAAATCTTTTTCTTTTCAATCCCTAGCCCATTTGACAGTACAAAATCAAAGTACAACACCCTGGTTCCATCCTCATAATTACCTTCTCACCAGCCCATACATCCTGTAGACCTCCTTCTTTTATTATATTAATCAGTACTTTTGATGAGCTGTCTAGATCTCCCTCTCCTCTATCCCCTCTCCTATCCCCTTCCTCAATAATTCAATTGAAATCCTCCAGCAGCAATTGCTGCCTACTTCCACCTACATAAACCTCTGATTTCTTTAACAGGGTGATCCTTCCTTCTCTTTCAGCTTGCATGTATATATTTAAATCTCTAATACTTTATTTTCTAACTCCACCATGATCTGTTGCAATCTCCCTTCCACAATCGCTTACAGTTGCTGCACTTCCACTTCCTCATTCTTGAGCAAAATTGCAACTCCAGCTGCTTTATTTATATCTGGCCGCACCCATCATGATGGTCCCCATCCCCATCTCTTTATAAAATACTTGTAATCCCTCTCTCATGGGATTCCACACTCCTGTAATCTTATATGTCTGCTTTTACACTACTCAATATTGGCATCTTATTCTATCTCTTCCTTGATAACACACTTCTGACATTTATAGATGCAGTACACAAAGTGATGTTTGGCCATTTAAATTTCACATCTCTACCACTTTATGAGTCATCTATGATGCTGATTAATACCATCTGCTCTAATCCTCTTTCTCTTTGCATCCCTATAGTCTTTGCCAGCAGTTTTATTGCTTTAACATTAAAAGAAAAGTTCTACTTTCCCCTCTCCCCACTCTTTGCACTTC